>NC_134404.1:69115454-69320454 GCF_038048845.1 Mixophyes fleayi | reverse complement strand
GCACAGGGGGACAGTGGACAGCGTAGGGGGACAGTGGACAGCGTAGGGGGACAGGGTGACAGGTGGCAGCAGAGGGGGACAGTGTGGCAGCGGAGGGGGACAGTGTGGCAGCGGAGGGGGACAGTGTGGAAGCACAGGGGGACAGTGGACAGCGTAGGGGGATAGGGTGACAGCGGAGGGGGACAGGGTGACAGGTGGCAGCAGAGGGGGACAGTGTGGCAGCGGAGGGGGACAGTGTGGCAGCGGAGGGGGACAGGGTGACAGCGGAGGGGGACAGCTGGCACCGAGGGGGACAGGGTGACAGCGGAGGGGGACAGGGTGACAGCGGAGGGGGACAGGGTGACAGCGGAGGGGGACAGGTGGCAGCAGAGGGGGACAGTGTGGCAGCAGAGGGGGACAGGTGGCAGCAGAGGGGGACAGGTGGCAGCAGAGAGGGACAGTGTGACAGCGGGGGGGGGGACAGCAGGCAGCGGAGGGGGACAGTGTGACAGCGGAGAAGGATAGCGGGCAGCGGAGGGGGACAGTGTGGCAGCAGAGGGGGACAGTGGGCAGCAGAGGGGGACAGTGTGACAGCGGAGTGGGACAGTGTGACAGCAGAGGGGGACAGCGGGCAGCAGAGGGGGGCAGCGTGACAGAGGGCTGCAGATGGGGCAGCGTGACAGAGGGCTGCAGAGGGGGCAGCGTGCCTGGGGGTAGAGGAGGGGGACAGCGTGGCAGAGGGCAGAGGAGGTGACAGAGGGCAGAGGAGGGGACAGCGTGACAGAGGGGTCAGAGTGCCTAGATGCAGAGGGGGCAGAGTGCCTGGATACAGAGGGGGCAGAGTGCCTGGATGCAGAGGGGGCAGAGTGCCTGGATGCAGAGGGGGCAGAGTGCCTGGATGCAGAGGGAGCAGTGTCTCTGGATGCAGAGGGGCATTTTTGCATACAACTAAATAAGTATTTTTGTCGTGACCTAAATACTTATTACAATTTTTTGACCCAACTACTTCTAAAACAGGACTGCTCAGTAATTATTTTGGAGGGGTGCCTTGAAAAAATTTGGAGACTCTAAGGGTGCCGTGAACTGCAAAAGTTTGGGGACCACTGATCTAGTCTAAGTCCTGAGTCCTACTTATGTCAGTCGCGTAAGCATGCTACAACATGTGTATGCAATCAGGAACAACTGTAAAAATTTATTTACAGTAGACATTAAGTACACCCTAAAATATGTTATTCAAGAAAAAAAAAATGTAAAAATAAATTATGTATACTCATAAATTACTATAATATTGACCTGCAGCATTAATTGAATATATATATATATTTTTTCTATGTGTTCTTTTGAGATTTTACATTTCACCTAGGTATTGTACGTATCCTGCAATGTCTGGTCTAGAAGAGCAGAGTAAACCTACACCCATAGTCATCACCACATGTATCTTGAGCTCTGTTCCTTGTTGAATTCGGAGTATACAGAGCTGAGTTATGTGCAGTTTGAAACAAACGCCCTCTGCGCCTTAATGACTCCTGTGTGTGTGAAAACCAAATGAGGCAACACCCTTTATCTCATCACATCTGATCTCACTTCTCTTTTTCTATCACTTTCACACATATTGTAAAGCACATAAAGTTACATTGTAAACTGATATTCGGCTATTTGTTATGTTTATTTTTTGTGGAGATGGATGTTCATTGCTTACTTTGTCAATAGTGTAATACAGTATAGCACTGCTTTATTGCTTTTATATTTTTGTTTTCATTTTGAGTATTTGGTTATCACCTGAGATTCAAATTCCCTTTATTGCAGCTTGTTATATGTTGTGGTTGTATCTTTTTAATCCTTCTGATGCCTGAGGTGTGTGCTAAATTTGTACCTCCAGTGTCTCTACCACTGTTCATATTTTTGCGCTGCACAGGTTTTTAATATTCTTAACTATTACTCCACTTCAATGAATTTTTTTTTTTTAAGGAGAGATAAAGCTTGATATAATAATCAAGTAAAATCAAGTAAATTGAGCAAAATGCAATTTTCATGAACTTATCCTTATCTACTAAAAACTCAACCACAGAATATACCTCTAATTGTAGGCAGTAACATCTAGGGCCTCATTCATTAAGGAAGTTGGGTAAGAAATTGAGTAAGTTTTCTTACTTAAGTTTTCTGGACAAAACCATTTTGCAATGCAAGGATGCAAATTAGTTTATTATTTTGCACATACATAATGTCTGTTTTTCATGTAGTACACAAATACTTGATACCTTATTTGTACACTGAAATTTAAAGTTTAACTAGGGGAAAAAAGCCAGTATCTTCCTTATGTGCAAAATAATAAACTAAAACATTCCTTGCATTGTAACATGGTTTTGTCCAGGATGAAAACTTAAGTTAAAAAAAATTAATTATCTTAATGAATCAGGCCCCTAATGTTTAGAGTAACTATGGTTACTTTATGGGAAGAATGTCTATGTACAGTATATGGGGCATAAAAAAAATATTGCCAATGTACGACTCATATCTTACTAGGAAGTCATAGAGCTTGATGTTCATATGTATTGAGTCAAGCAATTAAGGGGTGTCCAGGAGGACAAAACCAGGCAGGAACTCAAAAGTTAGCCTAGCACAGGGTGCCATGTCTGCAGAAGCACTCTCATGAGAAGAGAAGGAGCAAATCTCCTTGACTCCAATGTGTCTATGCCTACTATTGGTCACTTTGTGCGGTCATCTATCAAAGGTGCGCCCAAAGGGGTCTGGAATAACTAATCATTACAGGTTGGCGACAGTAAAGTAGAATTTCTTCACCCTCACCTACCAAACTAGATTGATTCTCCTGTGAAAACATTGATTGCATGCATAAATGCAATACTCTACCTGTAATGCTTTTATCACATACAGTATATGTATTATTTATCTCAGTACCCTTACATCCCAATTGGTTTAGCTTCTCCAGTACGATCAAATTAATTCAAATTAAACCATTTATACCACCCAATAAAAAAGACTGAAATAAATTAATCCACTTACAGCTAAAAACATTGAAGTGTCTACTGTGTGTATAATGTATACTGAACTATATTCTAACTGGTAAATGTATATCGAGCTGTGCCACAAATCAAGATAGTTTAATTAACAACTGAATAGGTGTCAACCAGGTGAATAACTAGAAACTTGTAACTTGCCCCATAGCAGCATATTGCTGCTCACCATTACATTTTCGCGGGTGTAGCCCAGCGATGCTCAGCTACTCAGCAATACATGCTCACAGCGCTAGAGTACTCTTACTGCTTCACCAGTTAGTCTGGTCACCTCTCTACATTAGTGACCCAGTAAGGCCTGATGACACGTGCTCCATTTAACTGGAAGCCCTGACTTAAAAAGTAATAAAAAGTAAAATAAAAGAAATAGATTCAAATAAATATATTTTTTTAAAAAAATAATTGTAAAATACAAAAGATGCTTACGTTGTTTTTTATTCTTCCAGAAGCTGCAGCATGTTCCTGCAGACGTAGGAAGTGGAGAGGATAGATATCTATGATATCTTTGTATTTCTCCTGGGTATCCTCCGGTATCGCCATCCTGAGAATCCAATAGCAATACGAGGATTGTGACTTTACATGTTCTCCCACAATCCTTCTTATATAGGCCGTTTCTGGTGGCTTCAGATTACCCCTTGATGTATTGGGAAACGTCCTAACTCCAGTGAAAACACCTGTTTTCGCCCAAGGGGTTATCTCCCAATAATAAATAGGTCCCTATATTTTCAAGCTCTACATTTCCAGCTCGCAGGCAGTGCAATACTAATTGGCTGGTACTTTGCTCCAAGCATCGACTACTCTTTCAGTAAGTTTTTCTAACAGTAATTAATATAATACTTCTTTTAAAGAGCTGGAATTGCTGTTGCTCCAGGTTATATCAATTTGGCACCACAAAATAAACGTAATTGAATTTAATGTCATGGCACTCCCTTACTAACATGCTGGCACAGGAAACATTCTTCTTACCATCTACCTGCAGTTTCAACTTGACTGCTGCAAATTACATTTTTATGACTTTATTTAGGTTCTTGAGAAAGGCATAGTCTATAAACAGAGTGTTTGCTTGGTAAATGAGTGCAGCATTGACTTTAGTTTTGCTTTTCACTCAGACTTAATTCTGTTCTGCAGTTGGAGAAAATTATTCAATCATCTAAACACTTCTACATGCAGATAAATGGACACTCCTTTTTGCACAGTTTTCAAATGATCTCAAGCAACTTCTGGATTTTCCACTGATAAAGAAAAACAACCGCAGATATTTTCAACAAGTAATCACTGTGAAAGCTAACTTCCTTTTCTGAAATGTCAGAGTACAGCTGTCACAGACCGCCAGTAACAGATGCACACTCCCATCTGCAATAGAATCAGCTGGAGGTAAGAGAAATGCTGCAATTATTGTCTCTGGTGAAAGGTTGTCACAGGTATATAATGGGTGGTTAGCTAAAGAGGTTGAGGGCCACTCAGGTGTATAATCCCATTAGCAGAGATGTGAAGCCCAACATTTCTTACACATCTATTAATATACAATTATACTTTTTGAGTTTACAAGCTCACACGGTATGATTACAATGCTGTCTCTTTATAACACAGCTGAAAAACACAGGTTATAAATGGCATTATAATGAGAGTGGTGTTATACAGTGAATTACATATAATGGAATTGATTCAGTAAAATGCAATTTTATGCAGAGTATTTATTTATCTATATATATATATTACATACACACACCCTTTGGTGGTTAGAGATTGCTTAAAAATGTGTATGATATGAAGAGTTATGGATAGACAGATAATTATTATCCTTTATTTATAAAGGAACACTATTTTCTTCATTATAATCAGGAATAGCTATTTGAACATGTCACGATTGGACATTCAAACAGAAGGTTTGCATGGGGGAGGGGGGTAGCTACATTGATGATTGGGGGGTCTATATGCTTTTCAAATGAGATTGCGAACATATCACATGTTTACTGCATTGCATACTAAGCAGGTGTTGCTGTATTTTTTACTGGTCAACAAGTGTATACTGTTCGCTAGTCAAATGTGAGCAGTAAAATAGATCAAACAGATACCTTAATTATTTGCCTTTGCGCAATCACAGAACCACCACCCTCTTCATTTGTACATTTTATCTCTATATTGCCTCTCCGCACAAAGTTCACTTGATACGTATCCATAAAAGGCACATGGAACTAAGTAGGTATAAAGCTCTTTGCCTGCGGCTGCTGGATAGCTTGCTGTTTCATGAGCTATCCATAAGCTCACCGATGACCATTGCTGTGTTGCCTCTTTATAACAGCTTAACAGAGAATACATTGCGGGCACTATTGTCCAAAGAATATACCTGTCGGTATGTGAGGAAGGCATTATTAATGGGAGATAGACAGGGGAGGGCTGACAAATTTTAGCCCGGGGGGCAAGACTTGGCTCAGGCTCAGCAGCCTATTTTAAAGGGAAAAAAAATGCAGATGGCCGAGTGACCCAGCCCAAGGTAGCCCACTATGGGACTGGCCCAGGGGGCATATGCCCCCCAGCCCAGTCATCCCCTGGAGATAGATGGATAGATCATATGTCTACCTAAAGACACATCTATCTAGACCAGGGGTCGGCAACCCCCGGCATGCGTGTCAGACGTGGCACGCGGAGCTGTTTTCACTGGCACGCCGGCCCCCGGGTCACGTCCTGGCATCAAGGGGGAATGCTGTTTTCGGGAGCTCCAAGCTTCCGCCGCTGGTGTCTCTGGGGAACAGGTAGTTTCCATTTGAACTGTAGCACGCTTGCGGTCATTTATACAGGTACCGCAGCGCTACATTCTCTACCTACAGCCGCCTGCTTCTACCTCTTTTTCCCCTCTTCGCCTCTCTTCTGACTCATTATCATTGAGTGCCTCTCTCGTGGTGCAGTGTAAAAGAGGAGCCTGAAGTAAGTTAGATCTCCCATCTACATTACAACCCTGCCTTTTCCTGCCTCCATTTTTTCCTCCCAATGTGTGCCTCTGCCACCCACTTGCATGTCTCTGCCCCATGAGTGCCTCTGTCCCTCCTGACCCATGTGTGCCTGTGTCCCCCTGCCCATATGTGCCTCTGTCTCCCCAGCCAATATGTGCCTCTGTCCCCGCTGCCCCATGTGTGCCTGTGTCCCTCCTGATCCATGTGTGCCTGTGTCCCTCCTGACCCATGTGTGCCTTTGTCCCTCCTGACCCATGTGTGCCTGTGTCCCTCCTGACCCATGTGTGCCTCTGTCCCTCCTGACCCATGTGTGCCTCTGTCCCTCCTGACCCATGTGTGCCTCTGTCCCTCCTGATCCATGTGTGCCTCTGTCCCTCCTGACCCATGTGTGCCTCTGTCTCTCCTGACCCATGTGTGCCTCTGTCCCTCCTGACCCATGTGTGCCTCTGTCCCTCCTGACCCATGTGTGCCTCTGTCCCTCCTGCCCCATGTGTGCCTGTGTCCCTCCTGATCCATGTGTGCCTGTGTCCCTCCTGACCCATGTGTGCCTGTGTCCCTCCTGACCCATGTGTGCCTGTGTCCATCCTGACCCATGTGTGCCTGTGTCCCTCCTGACCCATGTGTGCCTCTGTCCCTCCTGACCCATGTGTGCCTCTGTCCCTCCTGACCCATGTGTGCCTCTGTCCCTCCTGACCCATGTGTGCCTCTGTCCCTCCTGACCCATGTGTGCCTCTGTCCCTCCTGACCCATGTGTGCCTCTGTCCCTCCTGACCCATGTGTGCCTCTGTCCCTCCTGACCCATGTGTGCCTCTGTCCCTCCTGACCCATGTGTGCCTCTGTCCCTCCTGACCCATGTGTGCCTGTGTCCCTCCTGACCCATGTGTGCCTGTGTCCCTCCTGACCCATGTGTGCCTGTGTCCCTCCTGACCCATGTGTACCTGTGTCCCTCCTGACCCATGTGTGCCTCTGTCCCTCCTGACCCATGTGTGCTTCTGTCCCTCCTGCCCCATGCGTGCCTGTGTCCTCCCTGCCCCATGCGTGCCTGTGTCCTCCCTGCCCCATGTGTGCCTCTGTCCCTCCTGACCCATGTGTGCCTCTGTCCCTCCTGACCCATGTGTGCCTCTGTCCCTCCTGACCCATGTGTGCCTCTGTCCCTCCTGACCCATGTGTGCCTGTGTCCTCCCTGCCCCATGCGTGCCTGTGTCCTCCCTGCCCCATGCGTGCCTGTGTCCCCCCTGCACCATATGTGCCTCTGTCTCCCCTGCACCATATGTGCCTTTGTCCTCCCTGCCCATGTGTGTCCAAACTGTTTTTGTGTACCTGTCTTACATTGTGGCTACCTGTTCCTTTATCTCTCCCTCTTTGTGTGCATGCCTCCCTTGTCCCCTCCATCCCATTTGTTTCCCCTTTTTTCCTGTCCCTCCTGACCCATGTGTGCCTCTGTCCCTCCTGACCCATGTGTGCCTCTGTCCCTCCTGACCCATGTGTGCCTCTGTCCCTCCTGACCCATGTGTGCCTCTGTCCCTCCTGACCCATGTGTGCCTCTGTCCCTCCTGACCCATGTGTGCCTCTGTCCCTCCTGACCCATGTGTGCCTCTGTCCCTCCTGACCCATGTGTGCCTCTGTCCCTCCTGACCCATGTGTGCCTCTGTCCCTCCTGACCCATGTGTGCCTTTGTCCCTCCTGACCCATGTGTGCCTGTGTCCCTCCTGACCCATGTGTGCCTCTGTCCCTCCTGACCCATGTGTGCCTCTGTCCCTCCTGACCCATGTGTGCCTCTGTCCCTCCTGATCCATGTGTGCCTCTGTCCCTCCTGACCCATGTGTGCCTCTGTCTCTCCTGACCCATGTGTGCCTCTGTCCCTCCTGACCCATGTGTGCCTCTGTCCCTCCTGACCCATGTGTGCCTCTGTCCCTCCTGCCCCATGTGTGCCTGTGTCCCTCCTGATCCATGTGTGCCTGTGTCCCTCCTGACCCATGTGTGCCTGTGTCCCTCCTGACCCATGTGTGCCTGTGTCCATCCTGACCCATGTGTGCCTGTGTCCCTCCTGACCCATGTGTGCCTCTGTCCCTCCTGACCCATGTGTGCCTCTGTCCCTCCTGACCCATGTGTGCCTCTGTCCCTCCTGACCCATGTGTGCCTCTGTCCCTCCTGACCCATGTGTGCCTCTGTCCCTCCTGACCCATGTGTGCCTCTGTCCCTCCTGACCCATGTGTGCCTCTGTCCCTCCTGACCCATGTGTGCCTCTGTCCCTCCTGACCCATGTGTGCCTGTGTCCCTCCTGACCCATGTGTGCCTGTGTCCCTCCTGACCCATGTGTGCCTGTGTCCCTCCTGACCCATGTGTACCTGTGTCCCTCCTGACCCATGTGTGCCTCTGTCCCTCCTGACCCATGTGTGCTTCTGTCCCTCCTGCCCCATGCGTGCCTGTGTCCTCCCTGCCCCATGCGTGCCTGTGTCCTCCCTGCCCCATGTGTGCCTCTGTCCCTCCTGACCCATGTGTGCCTCTGTCCCTCCTGACCCATGTGTGCCTCTGTCCCTCCTGACCCATGTGTGCCTCTGTCCCTCCTGACCCATGTGTGCCTGTGTCCTCCCTGCCCCATGCGTGCCTGTGTCCTCCCTGCCCCATGCGTGCCTGTGTCCCCCCTGCACCATATGTGCCTCTGTCTCCCCTGCACCATATGTGCCTTTGTCCTCCCTGCCCATGTGTGTCCAAACTGTTTTTGTGTACCTGTCTTACATTGTGGCTACCTGTTCCTTTATCTCTCCCTCTTTGTGTGCATGCCTCCCTTGTCCCCTCCATCCCATTTGTTTCCCCTTTTTTCCTGTCCCTCCTGACCCATGTGTGCCTCTGTCCCTCCTGACCCATGTGTGCCTCTGTCCCTCCTGACCCATGTGTGCCTCTGTCCCTCCTGACCCATGTGTGCCTCTGTCCCTCCTGACCCATGTGTGCCTCTGTCCCTCCTGACCCATGTGTGCCTCTGTCCCTCCTGACCCATGTGTGCCTCTGTCCCTCCTGACCCATGTGTGCCTCTGTCCCTCCTGACCCATGTGTGCCTCTGTCCCTCCTGACCCATGTGTGCCTCTGTCCCTCCTGACCCATGTGTGCCTCTGTCCCTCCTGACCCATGTGTGCCTCTGTCCCTCCTGCCCCATGTGTACCTCTGTCCCTCCTGACCCATGTGTGCCTGTGTCCCTCCTGACCCATGTGTGCCTGTGTCCCTCCTGACCCATGTGTGCCTGTGTCCCTCCTGACCCATGTGTGCCTGTGTCCCTCCTGACCCATGTGTGCCTGTGTCCCTCCTGACCCATGTGTGCCTCTGTCCCTCCTGACCCATGTGTGCCTCTGTCCCTCCTGACCCATGTGTGCCTCTGTCCCTCCTGACCCATGTGTGCCTCTGTCTCTCCTGACCCATGTGTGCCTCTGTCCCTCCTGACCCATGTGTGCCTCTGTCCCTCCTGACCCATGTGTGCCTCTGTCCCTTCTGCCCCATGTGTGCCTGTGTCCCTCCTGACCCATGTGTGCCTGTGTCCCTCCTGACCCATGTGTGCCTGTGTCCCTCCTGACCCATGTGTGCCTGTGTCCCTCCTGACCCATGTGTGCCTGTGTCCCTCCTGACCCATGTGTGCCTCTGTCCCTCCTGACCCATGTGTGCCTCTGTCCCTCCTGACCCATGTGTGCCTCTGTCCCTCCTGCCCCATGTGTGCCTGTGTCCCTCCTGACCCATGTGTGCCTCTGTCCCTCCTGACCCATGCGTGCCTCTGTCCCTCCTGACCCATGTGTGCCTCTGTCCCCCCTGCCCCATGCGTGCCTGTGTCCCCCCTGCCCCATGCGTGCCTGTGTCCCCCCTGCCCCATGCGTGCCTGTGTCCCCCCTGCCCCATGCGTGCCTGTGTCCCCCCTGCCCCATGCGTGCCTGTGTCCCCCCTGCCCCATGCGTGCCTGTGTCCCCCCTGCCCCATGCGTGCCTTTGTCCTCCCTGCCCATGTGTGTCCAAACTGTTTTTGTGTACCTGTCTTACATTGTGGCTACCTGTTCCTTTATCTCTCCCTCTTTGTGTGCATGCCTCCCTTGTCCCCTCCATCCCATTTGTTTCCCCTTTTTTCCTATGTGCCCCCACAATCCACAGTCCTATTGCACAACACCTTCTACCCCCTTGTCTTCCACATCTCCTCTTTTCTCACCTTTTCTTCTGCTCTCCTGAATGTGGTAGGCAGCGTTGATAGCTGCCGATCTGAAGCGACGTAAAGGAACAAAGGCAAAACCGCATCCAGCACCACTTAACTAAACCTGAAAATTGTAACCTGAGGCTGGCGGGTAAGCAAAACTTTCCTTTAATAAATCGTATGGGCTTTTTTTTTCAGAGGGTACCTCTGGGCATAATACTGCTATTGTTGGAGGGAACCCCTACAGGAGGCTTTAGCACAGTGAAGCCTATGTAACACAAAATATTTGTCCTATGTGTGTATGTATATATATATATATATACTAGAGATGGTCACTGACCCCCGTGTTTTGGTTTTGGATTCGGTTTTGGATCTGGATTACCGTCGTGTTTTGGTTTTGGTTTTGGTTTTGCAAAACTGCCATTGCGTGTTTTGGTTTTGGTTTTGGTTTTGTTTGGTTTTGTTTTGCTATTTTTTTGTAAAATCCATGTTTTTGGGCCTATATTAACCCAATTTAGTGCTCCAACTGTTTTAGAGACAAGTAATCTAATTGTTGAGGTAATAAATCATCCAAAAAAACAGTTTAATTCTTCGTTGGTAGGCCTATTCTACACACAAAACAGATTGTCTTCCTCTCCATCTATGCATATTGGCAATGCAGCCATCGTCTTTGAATGTATATTACACCCTACACTTATAGTTAAATATGTAAAGAAATGGAAAAAGCTAGTTTGGTTTCTGTCTCTCAAGGCCCCCCTCCACTTGTATAAAATACCAAAAAATTCAGCCATTATAGACTGTACAATATTAATTGACATGGAGAAAGACAGTTTGGTTTCTGTCTCTCTAGGCCCCCCTCCACTTGTATAAAATACAAAAAAATCCAGCCGTTATAGACTGTACAATATTAATTGACATGGAGAAAGCCAGTTTGGTTTCTGTCTCTCTAGGCCCCCCTCCACTTGTATAAAATACTAATAAATTCAGCCGTTATATACTGTACAATATAAATTGAAATGGACAAAGGCAGTTTGGTATCTGTCTGCATCAGATCCTCTCTCCACTAGGAGTAAAATAGAAAACTATTCAGCCGTTATATAATCTAGAATATAAATAGAAATTGAGAAAGGCAATTTGGTATCTGTCTGCATCATAATCATCAACATCATCATTAGCGCCCTCGTCGCCTACACAAATCTCCCCCTCATCCTCTTCTAATTCCAAAGTGGCATCCTCAATTTGGGTATCACCGGCTACACTCGGGCTATTAAGGCACACATCAGCAGAATGCTCACGATTAGACATCCCACTGTTGGATGGACTCTCCACAGGGATTGTTGTCATTTGTGAATCAGAGCAAATATTCTCCTGTAATGCCTCACTGTTATCTTGCAGCTCGGCTTTGACGCGTAACAGTAGTTGTGCACCAATTGTAGGCTGGGTAACATTTTGGGATCTGCCACTAATAGCCAAAGGTGAAGGCCTCATTCTCTCTTTGCCACTGCGTGTGTAGAATGGCATGCTTGCAATTTTTTTTTTATCGTCACTTAACTTTTGCTCAGTTACACTTCTTTTTCGCTTCAATACAGTAAAAAAATTTTTGTTTTTTGTTTTTTGCACTAATTTGAAAACACTCTGTTGTTTGACATCGCCTTGGCCAGATGACGTACTGGGAACACTAACATCAGGACTGGTGACAGAACCTGGTTGCTCATTCAGATCATATGTGGACTGCTTTGAATCCATTCTGAGCGCAAACCACTGGGGAGTGCTAAAAATTATTTAGTAGATACTGCTGACAGATATGACTTTTGACAGCCAGAAATATTAATGCACAATTAGGGAGGACACCCCAAAAGCACTGAGGAGTGCTAAAAATTATTTAGTAGATACTGCTGACAGATATGACTTTTGACAGCCAGAAATATTAATGCACAATTAGGGAGGACACCCCAAAAGCACTGAGGAGTGCTTAAAATTATTTAGTAGATACTGCTGACAGATATGACTTTTGACAGCCAGAAATATTAATGCACAATTAGGGAGGACACCCCAAAAGCACTGAGGAGTGCTAAAAATTATTTAGTAGATACTGCTGACAGATATGACTTTTGACAGCCAGAAATATTAATGCACAATTAGGGAGGACACCCCAAAAGCACTGAGGAGTGCTAAAAATTATTTAGTAGATACTGCTGACAGATATGACTTTTGACAGCCAGAAATATTAATGCACAATTAGGGAGGACACCCCAAAAGCACTGAGGAGTGCTAAAAATTATTTAGTAGATACTGCTGACAGATATGACTTTTGACAGCCAGAAATATTAATGCACAATTAGGGAGAACACCCCAAAAGCACTGAGGAGTGCTAAAAATTATTTAGTAGATACTGCTGACAGATATGACTTTTGACAGCCAGAAATATTAATGCACAATTAGGGAGGACACCCCAAAAGCACTGAGGAGTGCTTAAAATTATTTAGTAGATACTGCTGACAGATATGACTTTTGACAGCCAGAAATATTTATGCACAATTATGGGGGACACCCCAAAAGCGCTGGGGAGTGCCAAATATGAAGAAAAAATAATAAACCTCTATCCTCCTCTCTGCACTAGCGATTTTGGTTAGAGCAATTGCAAGAACAATATTGTATTCTCTGTCCCTGCTCTAATTAGCCTATGACTACACCCTGCTCTCTCCCGCTGTCAAATGGCGATGGATTGCTGTGGAGGCGTGTATTTATAAAGTTGAAGTATCGCGAGAACCGAGCCCCGAGATCCGATGACGTCACAATGACGTTCGGCCTCGATTTGGATTCGGAATGGGCGGGAGAGTACCGAGCTGCTCAGCTCGGTACTCGGATACCCAAAGTTTGGGTGGGTTCGGTTCTCGGAGAACCGGACCCGCCCATCTCTAATTTATACATACATACATATTGGCACACCTGGGCTTGACGAGGTTTTAGCCGGCACACTGACAGAAAAAGGTTGCCAACCCCTGATCTAGACCAATGATGCACAAGCTGGCAGGAAGCAGGACAGATACAATGGGACCCAGATTGTCAGGACGGGTATATTACAGCCTCGAGTCCCCCTGTATCTGTCCTGTCCCACATAGCCCTGCGTCCCACAGCGGCTGTGTAGCGGGAACCGTGAACGTAAGGTCAGACAGTCTGGTATCACAATAAGTCAGCTGCACTAAGATTCACTGCCAGACTGACACAGCACAGCGGAGCCCAGCACCCACACAGAACTGTGCTCACAATGTGAACCATAATCAGAAATAGTTCCACTAGGACCAAACACTTAATTTTATTTCTTAATGGACTACAGAGAAGTTTGCTTAATTTCACTACAGGAAGGAGATATAAACAGGTATAAACATTTTTCAGCGATGAATTTGTGGAATCATGTCACCTATTGAATACTGCAAATGACCAAACCTGTAGTAGTTCTATGGGATGGATATGTTATTGAGGGAAATCACTGCTTTGGGTAATATCAAGATTGAATTTGGATGTACTTGTGTCAGACACAGACTTAAATGAGAAACTTCTTAATTTAAGTTCCTTAATGAATCAGGCCCTTTTTGTCTGTACAGCAGTATATTCTGCATGAGTGCTGGGATTTGAGGACAAAATGGACAAAAATGTTTAACTTTTAAAAAAAAAAAAAAAAAAATATATATATATATATATATATATATATATATATATATATATATATATATATATATATATAATGTGTATATATATATACACACAGAGAGTGAGAGAGATTTAGATATAGTATATTTTACTCCTTGATAAAGTCTTACTTATAAGACGAAACGCGTCGGAGAGTTACCTGGTTCCTGTGCTCACTACTGGATGTCTGAGGTGTTGCCGGCTGTTACCCTTATTCTCTATGATTGTGCCAGAGGACAGATAAGCTTGTTTTTATTGTGCTTAATGTACGGGCATTGATTTTATATGCTGCCATTAAAATTGTGCACTTTTGAGACTTGAATGGTCTCTTTTTCTATGGTATCACACTATTGTGGCTATATTTGAGTCCGCAGATTCTCACTCACCATATGGTTCACGTTTGGAAGGACTTCCCGATAGTCAGACCTGAGGTGGATCCCTAGTACGGTCAGCTAGATCTTTCTATTGGCTCTACTAAATTGAATATCTGGTACGGGGATTTTTTATCTGTGGAGACATTTCTATATTGTATATCACTTGTAATACACTATGTGTGGAGCCCCCTGTCTCTTTTTGTATTTTATCTCTTAGGCATGACACTTGCAGACAGGTGTTGAATTACTGGGGAGCTCCCTATTTCATTTAAGTATATTATTATACATACTATATCACTGTGGTCACTGTATTTTATTAAGCGCTGGTTAGCTTAAAGAACCTTTTGGGTGTTATATATATATATATATATATATATATATATATATGTGTGTGTGTGTATAATATTTATTTATAAACATTCTGAAAGGGAAATAGAGAAAGTTGGGCCATGGAGTATTGATGAGAGGAAAACTTGACGTCAGGCAGAAGAACAAAAGTAGGTGGGCGACAATGTGAAATCTAATCTAGGCTTATCTTTCCTTACATCAAAGGCAGTGTAGATCAGTAGACCATGTAGAACCATTATAGGCCAGCCAGTGGCGGAAACTACCATTGGTGCAGCAGGTGCTGTGCACCAGGACCCATGACAGGTACAGAGGGTCAGGGGGAGGCCTTGGTTCCCTCCTCCCTCTCTCCCACCATCGGGGCCCACAGCTCTCTAGTTCCGCCTCTGATCCCAGCCATCTCAAACATCTCACATGTCTATGTCACATACTGGAGCATACTGAGAATAAACACAAATGAGACATGATTTGTAGTTACACATGTTAATAATCTAAAGTTTCAGCATTGATTCACTCCTTCATCGAGGAATGGAAAACATTAATAATGCTACAACTTATATAAAGCTATATGGTTGTATGAAAGCTTATACTGAGGCTTGTTACTCCCACTGCGTGCTCAGTATAAATAAAAATGTTCATTCGGGACCTAATTTAGAGTCGGAAGCAAAGTCTGTTTTAGGCGCAAGTGTCCTAGATGCAGGCGGATTTGGTGCTTTCTACACATGCATGATAGTGTTTTTTTGTTGGATGCGCCTAAAACATCCGACTTCCCTTTACAATGCAGCACCGCTTTAAATTTAATCGCCGAAGACGCTGAACATGCCGGAGTTGAAGAATCCGGACATTAATACATTTACCCCCAAATGAGGTCCTCTAACTCCTTCACGTCATGCAAGCCATGAGCATTTTAAGAAATGTGGCTAAAGCCATCATCATCATTTATTTATATAGTGCCACTAATTTCGCAGCGCTGTACAGAGAACTCATTCACATTAGTCCCTGCCCCATTGGGGCTTACAGTCTAAATTCCCTAATATAGACACACACTCACACACAGACAGACAGAGTCTAAATTCCCTAATATAGACACACACTCACACAGAAAGACAGAGAGGGAGAGACTAGGGTCCATTTTGATAGCAGCCAATTAACCTACTAGTATGTTTTTGGAGTGTGGGAGGAAACCGGAGCACCCGGAGGAAACCCACGCAGACACAGGGAGAACATACAAACTCCACACAGATAAGGCATGCAGCTATTAAACGAAGACTCTTCATTCACAAAAGTCACTAGCCCAACAAATTATAAATATACTGTTACAGAATTTACTGACACTATATATGCATTTTATAAAGTGTTCAGCAGATTACAGTTAGTTAAAATTACTTTTACGTGTTATAGGTTGAGCTCCAGTTATATAAATTGGTGTCTGCTCTCTGTTGCATAGTAAAAGAATTCAACAGTCTATCTGTTCCTCAATGCTGGAAATCTAAACCCACTATATAGAATTGAAACATTTTTTGCTACTATTACAGTGCTGTAATATATTTACAAGCAACAAAGTTGCAATTTGCTGGAAGATCATAATCTTGCTGATTAGAGACCACAAAGACTTTCACACATGATACTTCCTCCACAACACATTGGGGCTCCGTTAGAGGTGAATGTGTAGAGGAAACTAGCGTGCAAGCATAGGCACTGTAAGTATGTGTTCTTCTAATTGCAACTTAGTTGGACATGGATGCAGATGTAGATATGCCCTTTAAGAGGCGTATGTCTTGTCGGTGACAGAGAACGGGAGCAAATATACACAGTGACTATCATCAGTACAATACAGCCGCTTTTGACTGATTGTGGATTGATCTCTCCAGCTGATAACATTAGCGTTTCAGCTATATTAGATCAATTATTTAAATGAATTAACGACCACCTATTCGCATTACTTGTCATTTCCGTACTGACTGCTGAAGGGAAGACAAGTCCCATTTAATTTTAAGAGGGATAAACAAATGATGTGGAGGTGATATATATATATATATATATATATATATCTAATATATAAATGCTTAGTGGCGTCTGTGTGTGGGAAAAAAAACAAGTTGCAGCGCCACCTGCTGGGCAGAGTTATACACTGACCTACTAAATTCTTAGTGTGTGTGGGAAAAAAAATTCAAAAAGGGCTGAAATTTGGTAGGGCTCAAACTCATTTTCGTGAGGTAATTTTACCTCATGAACACACATGTGTAGAGGCGTGTGTTAGTGTGTGTGTGTGTGTGTGTGTGTGTGTGTGTGTGTGTGTGTGTGGAAAAAACTATTTTCTCAGAAAGGGCTCATCCAATTGACCTGAAATTTGGTATACTGACATTATTTGACAAAAAAATTAGAATAGTCAAGTCAGTTAACTTCCATCACCCCCCCTTCACACCGTGGGAGGGGTAGTAAAGGCTAAATTTATGAGTTGAGGGGTCAAACTCATTTTCGTGAGGTAATTTTACCTTAATGAACACACATTAAAAAGGCCGCTTGCGTCGGGAACTAACGCTCTTCCCCTGAGGAGGCCTGGGCTAGTTCCAAATGCATGACAAGAACCTTTTTAAGACCTTAAGTAGCTTGATTTGACTAGAATGCATGAGTATCATGCACGGGTTAACTTGTGTATGTGTGTATATATATATATATATATATATATATATATATATATATATATATATATATATATTAATATGGTGAATGGGAGTTTCCTTTCTATTTATAAGACATTTTTTATCCAGTGTATCTGATTACATTACCCTATTTTACACAACATATTAATGTATAACAATGGATTTTTATCACATTATTGTAATGTTTACGAATAGGATAATATCTCTTCTGCAGTGAGTACTAACACATTGAGTAGTATCTGCATTGGGCATCTGCATGATAACACATAGTACCATAACAAAAATTTTCACAGATACTGAGTAATGTTAGAATCAATAATTAAGAACACTGACACAGAACCATAAAAGATGATATTCCAAAATATTATTATGAGGTACAATATAATTTTTTAATGTAGCTGTATAGTTGATACTAGCTGAAGTATCAGGTGCTGCCTGGGTTTAAATCCTAAAGTTATTAAGTTATCATTGAGTTAGAGCAGCATAGCAACTATTCCAACACACGCATGAGGTGGCTGCCCTGTGTTGTTTTTGATTTTTAATGAAATGTCATCCAAATCCATCCAGTGGAAGGCCCAGAACAGGCTCCCATGGTCAACGTTCTGCCCGGCATATACCAATGGGAAGTCCGATCAGAACCTCAACCCCCTAGTATGTCTTCTGGGATCCAATGTTACCAGTCTGTGAAATTTTTTGTCCACATTCATCCAGTGGAAGGCTCAGGACAGGCTCCCAAGGTCAAAGTTCTGCCCAGGATATATACTAACAGGAGGTCCGACCGGGACCCTAATCTGCCTAAAACCTGGCTAGGAGCCAATGGGACCACCTTGCTTTGGTTTCATCCCAATCTGTGCAAGGGTGTCCAAATGCAGGCACAGAACAGGCTCCCCAGGTCAAAGTTCTGCCCAGCATACACCAACGGGAGGTCCAAATTGGACCTTAACCCCCCCCCCCCCCCTAAAACCTGGCCAGGATCCAACTGGACCACCTTGCGCTGGCTTCGTCCCAATCGATGTAGGGGTGTCCTAATGAATAACCGGACAGACAAACAAATAGACCAATGATTTTTATATATAGGATTTAATTTGCATAGGATGTAGTTATCAACGTTAGTGATTTTCATGATGCTATCTCATGTAAGTCTTCCTATGCAATATTTTACTCTTTTATGTCTCAGATCTACCATGTAAGATGTACTTTTATATATCTTTATCAGTTTTCTGCCTTTTTTAAAATCTGCTTCCTCCCTTTGTGGCAGGAAGCCCCTCGTTTATGTAGCTTAGAAATATGAAGCCGACACCTTGGCTAAATGTACTGTATGCTTTTGTTTTTAGATACATATTTTACAAATATACTTTTTTCATGTTTATAGGGCAGGGCTGTTATTTTCAGTGTTGCATTTATTACAATGCTCTGATTAGCTACCGTTTGGTCCTAGTTTCGTCCACCACAAAGGTGACCACATACAGATATTGCTGAGGAAAAAATTGAATACAATAGAAATGCATAAAAGCTAAAATGTTGATATAAATTAATTAAATGGAAGCTCAAGCTGAAAAAAGTACAGCTTCCAAGTTTACAGTATAGTAAAAGACTTAGGGCTAGATTTACTAAGCTGCGGGTTTGAAAAAGTGGGGATGTTGCCTATAGCAACCAATCAGATTCTAGCTTTCATTTATTTAGTACCTTCTACAAAATGACAGCTAGAATCTGATTGGTTGCTATAGGCAACATCCACACTTTTTCAAACCCGCAGCTTAGTAAATCTAGCCCTTAGAGATGCTCTGGAAATAGAAGCAGGAAAGGCTAGAAAAGGGCTCCCCTTTGGCTTGAACGTGAGAATTTCACTTTTATGACTGTATCACTGTATGGACCCAACTTGCTTTTTTCCCTCCCCTGACAAGACATGAAATGATTGCGGAAGCAAGAAATCAGGAAGGATCAAATATATTGGTGAGTTCATCCAAGGAATTGGAATCATTGTAATCAAATGATAGAGAAAGGGAATCTGATTTTGCATTTTTTTGAACCGGGGCAAAAAAAAAAACCCTGCAAGAAATGGGAAAAAGATAGACTAAGTCTGGATTGAAGATACTGCAGATTGTTATGATCAGTATATATGGTAGTTGCCTCCACTATTCTAGGGCCAGCATATTCAGAGTTGCATGTATCTATACTTGTGCCTGATTGCGGCTGGAGATGCAGCACAGCTCAGTGAAGACGCTGTTTAAAGTAGGCTGCATATAGTAAGGGGACATTTGTGTAATTGTGAACAGCTGCTGACCACAACAAAGAGGCAGATATGTCTATTATATTATCTTCTTTGTATGTCCCTGTTATATGTATGTCCTGTTTTCCCTACTGTGCAGCACTGCGGAGCACTGTGCCACCTTACAAAATCTGCGATAATAATAATAAGTAAGGCCTTTAACTCCTTGGTGGCTAAGACAATTGTCTCAACTGCCTTGTCTTTGAGTTGCCCCTGAGGTCTCGGGGATTCTTATATGGAAACTCTTGAGAGTAAGATTGTTGAAATTTGCCCAGTTTAACACAAAGCTTAAAGCATAAAGATTGCCACACGTAATAAAGACAATCTAGATGTATCCTCACTCTCTTGTTAATTTAAGAGGATAAACCAAGCTGCAATTTATTGAAAGGGCTGGTTATAAAATGGTAGGAAGTTGGACTTTAGTGTTACATCTACACTTTTGCACATCTTCTGATTTTTGCACATACCTACAAACCTACTATAGGAGCGCATCTACTTTTCAGAGGATTCTCCAAAGACAAAAAGTAGACATACCCCCTGTAAATGCACTATACAGTCTAAATAGGTGCATTAGTGCTAGATCTTTATTCCAAAATGACCATTCCTACTCAGGGCTTGGTTCCTGGAACCTCTCCTAGTCTTGTGGTATAGAGTATTATGTTGCTGAAAAAGCAAATTCAGAGTTGGTCTACTTGTGTCAACAGATATAACGGAGCTCATTTACGAAGTGCACTGCAAACCACCATGGTTTTGTACTGATGTGTCTCAATGGTCAGCCCAGTTCACATTATAATCCAGGCCTCCTCTTGTCCCTTAGATGCAGCCTCCACACATTAGAAGTGCGTCTGAATATGCAGGGAAATGGAAACATATTTAAGAGGTGTACTGTAAAGTTTACCTCCTACCCTTTAGTACCACACCCTGCAATTAAATAAACATTTCCATCTTTGTGCTAAAAAACTGGTTGGTTTAGCCTTCTTAATGTTTAATTACTGTGAATAAATCATGAAATAACATCCGGACTGTATTTATTAGAAATATTACTTTTGTATGTATGAAGCTTTTTTCCATTTCTATGCAAAGATAATATACAACTTTATCTCATTGCTCAGTGTGCACTTCTATCCTGAAGACTTATACTTTGAATGGTACCGGTTTGGTCAAAAAGAGCATCATCATCATATATTTATATTTCATCATCTTCTATTTATGTTTCCCCACCAATTTAGCAGTGCTGTACGGAGAGGATTTGTCATTCACATCCTTTAGATCATCATTACAGCTTACAGTCTAAGCTCCATAACACTCATACAGGGGCAAACGCAGGATTTGAAGAGGGGGGTTTCCACGTGACACCACCAGTGGGCGTGACCAGCATGTGTGGGGGTGTGGCTATAATTTTACAACATTTACAACATTTCATTGGTCCATCAAAATGCGTATGCATTGCAATGTCTAGTGTCAGGGGCGCACGCAGGATTTTTAGGGGGGAGTTTCCACCCCACTCCAAAAAAAAAGCAGCTCCGTTTCGGCAGCACTGTACTATACAGCAGCCATGGCGCTGCCAAAGAAGCATCTACGGCGGTGCTGTATACAATACAGCACCGCCACGGACGCTTCTATGACAGCGCCGCGGCTGCTGTATAGTACAGTGCCGCTATGTGAGGCACTTCGTTACCGGAGGGGAGGGGTTTCTGAAGACCCAAAAACCCCCCCTGCGTGCGCCCCTGAGTGTGACACTAAAAACTGAATAAAAGAACAGTTATAATTACAATAAATGATAAGCAAAGTAACACACTGCAGTCATAGTGAATGTGGTCAAATATCATATGTCCTGAAAGATTATTGTAGATTATTCTGGTTAACATACAATGAAATACTTCTATGCTGTTAAGCATAAATGCTGCATACAGAGAATCATTCTTGAAACTAAACACATACCAGCGCCGTCCTGTACACTTTATAATATTGCTCTTTAACATAAACGTTATGTGCTGTATATGTTCCTATAGTGACAAACCCCGCTTACTGAGTATTCTTATGTAAAATTCTATTTAAGATGCTTGTCTGTTTATCAATTCTTCAGACATGGTCAAATGTTATACTGTACATACATTAAAATTACTGTATTACTACACAGATTAGGTGGTCTGTATGTATTGTACTTTTAAGTGATATACTGTTTTGTATGCTAATGTTAATGATATTCAGTGTTTGCTGCCTCATGGAAAATAATGATGAAATGGGTTTTTGGCACCAGCTGATTAGCAATTTACAGAGCTTTGTGGCTTGTTTCAGCTGGTAATTATCTAACTAAAATAGTCAGACTATATCACAAATGCATATCTCCCATCTGTCCCAATTTAGGCAGAATAGGGTCACACTTGCAAACACACACAGGGTGAAACACACAGACATGTAAACTGTCACACACATGTGGTGGTCGAGTACTGATGGGAATCCTTCCCTTACCTTGTCCTCCAGACACGAGTCAGGTTCTTTTCTGTTCGGATATCCGGTGGTCAGGAGATAAATACTTCAATGAAAGGGACAAGGATTGGTCAAACAACTTGGGTTTATTGAGAATGAGGTAAGGATAGTTTTGGTAAGACACCGCGCCACTGACCCCTTCAGCTCAATAGTAATGACAAAATAATGCGTCTGATCAGCATAGAGCACAATAGCATTTAACATATGACATACACCTGGTGAGTATAAGGCAGAATAACGATAACATCTTCAATGCACATTGTCTAATAAGGCACACTGGTAATCACAGTTACTACTTTCACGTTAACAATATCTGACTGGTGATGATGTAAAAACCATCAATAATAACCCATCAAGACTCTTACGGTCACTGCCGCGCCCACTAGAGGGCTCCTTCTTATTCAGGTGTTTGGGGTACCGTGCTATTCCCTATGGGTCAGGCGCCCCACTTGTAGCATCTACTTCTAGTTAACTTGAATTGCAGCGGTAACACTAACACTGAATGGCACACCTTCAATATTAATAAATCAATTCTTAGGTAAATCTCATAACATTAACATCATCTAAAACATTTGGTGCACCAATATTATCTCTGGTAACGTTACCATATTTTTCCACTCAGTCCTGGGCTGACCTGTGCACAGGAATTTGGTAGTGTTCCAATGTCCTGCAGAGGTTTCCATCAAGGGTTAAGTATTATAGTAGAAAGCAGGGCTGTTGCTCATTTCAGCCACAAGATGGCGCTGTTCTCTCAACAGTCAGTGAATCTTTATTAGCACACACAGGCTTTAGCTGAAATGACAGTCTTAATTGTTCCCTGCAGCCTGTGTAAGGTATGATCTGGGGGAAAAGCTCCCAAGAAGGGAACAGTAGCCTTCCTTGTACAAGAATGCAATGTCAGTTTAGGATAGATTCTCTCATCACTCTTCCCTCTGACACTGGGGTGTGTGCAGTACACTGCAGGCTAGGGTTTTACCTTGAGAGGGTTCTTTTAGTGGAGACTGTCTTTGGCGCCCCGCTGCATGTCCCCAGCTGTTCTCCATCCGCTTTGCTGGCAATGTCACCAGTTCTGACAGCAGCTTATCTTCTCTCTGTTCGGCTGCACCTCAGCCCCCCTTGTTCCTTCTACCATGCTGCTCTCTCTTCCTCCTCCTTCCTGCACACTCTCTTCCTGTTACTCCCCCAGCCAATCAGGGCCTTCATCCTCCTCCTGTCAATCACTCCTGGGCACAAGTTTTCAGGAGCACAATTAACCCCTTGTAGCCCTGCATTTTAAAAGCGTTTATGCACTTCCTCTGTGCCGTTCAACAGGGCTTTGGGGTACCACACACACACACACACTCTAACCTTCTTCTTCTACCTCCTGCATCACACACAGGGTGGGAAGAAGGGGCGGGGCCAGACTGCAGGTCAGCTTCATAGTTGCCAATTCCGCTTATAACAAGCTGAATTGAGCTTCTTTTTTTGTGGGGTTGCAGGTTTTGTTTTTTTTTACTGCTGCGGGTAGCTTGTTTTTGGGCTTGGACTCGTTCTCCAAGTCCTCAGGCTGCATAATCGGTTTTTTTTGTTTTTTTTCTCTGTTACCATTTTGTGATTGGTGCATTTAGATTTTTTTTTTGTGGGCGGGTTGTGCAGAGAATTCCTCCAATGAAGTGGCGCTTTGTGGGTGGGCGGAGTCAGAGGAGGACGTGGAATAAATCACAGGAAGACGGATCTGCAACAACCTACTGAGATAAGTGCTGTGACAGACACACGATCACTGCACTTATAGCAGGTAACACTGCTAAATAACACCCTCCCCTCCCATTCAGTAAGCTGCTCATGTCAGAAGTCTGCTTTCAGAGCCCTATTTTATACTGTTATATCATGGGGCTGTGTGGTATAGACATACCAGTGTCCTAAATTACAGTATTTGCGGTTTTATTTGCCATATCAGTGTATAAATGTGTCCTCTTGTGTTTATAAAGGTTTTCTAAATGGAGATTCAGTGTAGAAAATTAGTGTTATAGAAAAGGACGGTGCCCTGTAAGTTGGGATTTTTTTGGGGACTTTTTAGGATTGGTTTGGGCCTGTTTTGGGCTTGTTTTTCTAAACAAGCCCAACGGTTGCTTGTTTTTCATTTCAGAGTTGGCAACCCTGGTCAGCTTCCCCTGGGTGTATACAAGCGACCCAGAGGCCAGTCACTGCAAGCTCCGGCACCCCAGGGAGGACAGGGGTTTCTGGGGACTAAGAACCCCCCCTCCCCCTGGGTGCGCACCTGACATACTAGGATTAATTTAGTCAGCAGCCAATTAACCTACCAGTATGGTTATGAAGTGCTGTCACACTTCTGGTATCATAAACGGAAAACAATAGCCAGGTAGTTCTGTAGTAAACATGATTTATTTTGATATATTTATATAAGTATCCAACAAGTGAAATCCAAAGTCTCAAGGCAGATAAAGGTCTGGTAGAAATATCAAGCAATTGCAATCTAAATCACAAGAGGGAGCAATGTTCTGTGAAAGCATCTAGCAAAGATACAAACACAATACTCAAGCAAAGGCTTCAAAACAGGGAGTGCCTCTTCTAGGCCCAAACAGGAAATGAGATCCAAGTTGGAATTTTCATAACACAGTTATGGCCATCTTGAATGAGGGCAATTCTAAGGGTGAGATCGTAACAGGCAAGCTCATAACAACCAAATGCCTTGTTTACTAAAACAAATACAGAAAAATAAAATTAATGGACACCATTTAGGCAAGGAAAGTCAAGGAAAATGCAATAGCAGTAGTAATTGCCTCGTCTAGCGGTAAGTGTAATCTAGCAAAAAAAAATGACATCACAATAACCACAGCCTCTCTGAAGCGAATCTTATAACAGTACAAAAATATAAAAATTGTAGGGAATTAATTTTCCTAGCAGCAAATTATACAATCAAGCTACCATATATAGATACATAATGGATTGCATCAAGATCTAGGATGCATACACCAGTTTATTGCTAGAACATCATTCCCTGCTCCACATGAGCTTAACCTACTTCTTGCAGCTACCCAAAGCGGAAATCCACCGCCTTCCCCCGAAGTACTGGACACCAAGATACTGATAACATGGCTAGAAGAACAAATTAAATGGCACCTCAATAGCTATTATTCTTTATTCATACCAATCCTAGGACATATGGACTTTCATCGTGGTCACACATCTCACCTTTTAACACTTGGTGAATGGTGGGAATGATATCCTTGTATGTCCTCTCCGATGCATCCACATATAATAACATTCCATTATCAGTATATGATAATACAATTCAATAACAATAACATCCTTCAGTTATCCACATGAGTAACATTTTACAAAGTATTATCTTAGCTCACTAGTCTAGACTGAGTAACTCCATATACAGCACAGTAAGAAACAAAACACTTCCCTCTGAGAACAGGCATGCACAGGGGTTAGAGCTCTTTCCACAGCTACAGACTGATACAATGATAACGGCTCTACTATATTTTATGCACTCTCACTGCAAGTATGCACAAGGAAATGCTTTTTTTGGTATCCTGTAGAGGATATTAATCATCCTCCAAGAGCCACAATACCAGCTTAACACATCTAAATATCACAGATGTGAAGACCCAATTTATCCTTGTATCACTGCTATGGGAATGCCCTACCCCCACTATAAATAGATTCTAAATACAAATAAAAAATTGTGCAACAAAAGACTTACGTCATTCCTCTGTCAACAAAGAGTACTATATTAGGAATACCCAACACTACAGCCAGACTTACCTAGCAGAGTAAGGGGGTGCTTTGTATACTATCAGAAGCAAGTCTGGACCCATAACAATCCATCTACATTAACAATATTTAGTGAAAACCTTTTTTTACTTGTTGAATGTGGCTTGGTCGGAAGCAACTCTTAAAGAAAGGCAGGTCCTGTGGTTTTTCTATAGTCTGGGAATTACACTGACAAAATGCCTTTACGAACTAAACAACACATTAAAAACTGTCTGCAATACTGAAAATGGTATGAAACTAGGAATTTACTGGAAGACCTACAAATACAATTTTACAAAACAAGGCAATGGAATTAGGTGTGCCAACATTGAGAGTCACACTGAATGCTACTACTCTACTATGTAATCTAATTATGTGTTACTTGTGATTCCCTCATTCCCACGTTTTAATTTTCACTACAACTGTCCCATACCCCTTGGCCCTCCAATGAACTGTAACATTGTATTATATTAACTAGCAGATGTTGACTATAACAAGGGAATATTGATGTATATTCAGATACTAATTGCACAAACCTGCCATAATATTGTCATGATAATTTACATATGATTAACCTTACGTTTCACTCCCTTTTTTTAAAAAATGTATTCAAAAAAGTTTAGTATGCCCCTTTTCAGACCATGGGGTCAGGTCATCTACTCCTCTACCATGGTGTTCCCCTGCCCATTATACCAAAAAATGAATAAAATAAATAACACGTACACAATTTTCCCAAAAAACTTTAATTGATAAAATAATACCTTCCTTTATCTGACCCGTCCGCTCACTATGAATGATGGTTTTAAAATGATCAAAGTTGGAATTTTCTGGGACTCCCCTTCACCGGCCGTCACCATGGTATAAAGCTTGTGATTGGCTGACAGTGAAAGGGAAACCAGAGGACTCCCAGCTCTAGTCGTTTTATATTGGTTGTTCACAAGTGTGTGGTTGAGTTGTGAAGAAGGAAGAAAATAAGATGTTGCTCTTGTTTTTCATTTGGATTACAGTGGATTCATTTTTTTATTTAATAAAGTGATGAACAAGTTTTTGGGAAGTCTTTTATTAAATTTTGCTTCATTTGGAAATATGTGTGTGCATTCTTTTTAATTATTTTGGTAATGAGTAGGGGCCTTATAGACCCTTGTCCATTATACTAGGACCACTGTGTTGGGGTCCAAGGGTTCAAATCATGTTAATTACACTGGCTCCCACAGTCCAAATGTATCAGGAAGTGCATCAGCGCTTTTCAGTGTGAGCCTGGTAGAATCTGGAAAGGGAGATATTTTGTTTGTGCCCCCTCTACATACAGGCACTAGCCCTTCTTTGGCCAGCCTGGGGCTGTTTTTTGTTACAGCAGGGGGATTGCCATGCTCGTTGTCTCCCTGTGAAAATCAACCAGGCTATATCCCGCTGGGGCTGGTTGAAGATCTTTGGGGTAGTGGGGCATGTACGCACTGTACATGGGTGCTGCTTTACTACAGGTGGGAAGATTATCGGCAAAACCACTTGTCCGGGTCTCTTTAAAAGTATAGGCCTTCGGTGGAGAAGCCATTAGAAGCAATGTGCTGTAATGAAAAACTTCCTTAGTGTATATTAATTGAATTTAAACTGGTCTGAGTTGGGGAACTATTTTGATTACAGTTTATATAATACTTAGAACACATATAGCAATGACCCATTGGGTGTCCTTCGTTATTCAAAAACATTTGCACCAGACACTAATTACACTTAATTCTGTGAATCTGAATTCGTTTTTTTATCATGCAAAACATGAAGTTGTTAATTTTGCCTCCTTCCACCACTAATACTGCTGTTCCTCTTCATTATATATATATACTTTGTCTAAGGGTTGAGCTACCCTCTATCCTTCCCCCTCCCCATCCCCTTTTCCCCTCCAGTCCCCGTGTGGCTGCAATATATACAGATCCTTAGGTATAGGGAGCGCTGAATCAACATCCTTTCTATATATATATATATATTATATAGTAGTCGAAGTCAGATAATTTGATATGGTCATTTCAGATTAATATCTATCAATCCGATTGTAAATATCCAAAATTATGCGAATAGCACGCTACGGCGTGCAGGAGCGTAATCAACAGCAAAACATGCAAACACTTATACACGCATATATACACTTATAATTAGCTCACATTAAAAGTAGTTGCAACACATAGTTATTTGTACTGGAATATAGCAGAGTTTATGGTGAACTATCAATTATGACGCAGCCGCATCGCGTGTCATGTGATGCGGCCACCAGTGCGCTGACGCGGCCGCATCGCGTGTCGTGTGATGCGGCTGCCTGTGCGCCGCTGGAAATATGCACCACTTGCATCCACGGGGGGTGGCCGGCCCAAACAGTGGAAAGACTGAGCGGCCCGGGGGGCCGATGCCCCCCTGCCCCCCGGCCCAACGCGCCCCTGGGTCACAGGAAACATATCATGTCTGGTATCATTCTAATCCCCAATTTATCTGCAGACGTCCCGTTCAATCGCCGAAAAGGATCGCACCTTGCATATGCTGGTTATGGATTATAGGGAATAAATGATTGTGTATGGTATTATGTGTGTAATGCTAATAGACAAGTTTGAACTAGTTCTTGGCGGGAAGATTAAGTATGCATCTTCTGAAGAGCTGACCCGCACCCTTGGATGGCATCGTTTGAACTGGCTAATGACCTGCATTATACTGGACCATCTTGAAGCCCGAACCTATGGAAACATGCCAAATCATCTGTATTGTTTTCACTGTATCACTGACTGTATATAAGCAGAGGTTCTGTGACCAATATTCAGTCACATTGACCACAGACTTCAGGACTGAATGACTGTATACTGGATCCAGGGTGCCTGCTAAGTAACGGCTGTACTTATTTTATTTGGATTGTTACTCTGCTACTTTTTGCTATTAAATCACATTGTGCTTTGGAACCACATCACTGGAAGTGGACAATATCGTTATTGGATAGCGACTAGAAGCTCATAACAATATATGTGTGTGTGTGTGTGTATATATGTATATATATATATATATATATATATATATATATATATATATATATATATATTATATACAGTAGGTAGTGTGTGGACTAGGAGAGAGTCATAGAACATTTTCATCAGCGTTGAAAACAAGGAGTGTTCTTTTAATTTAGAGGTACAAGGCTACCATGTGGACCTAAAAGAAAGCATACCTGGCACAGCCCATTGGATTTTACACAGGTAAGCTTGCTTCAAAGATTATAAAACTGGTAGTTATTCACTAAAGTGGGAATGGTGTGCACTGCTTGTTATATCTGAAAACACTATCTCTGGTTTGGTATTTCTTTCTGGTTATATAACCACTCAACCAGTTCTTGGATTTAATATCTGGTGATGAGGTATCGGGATATGCTTACACACTTCGATGGTTTGGTACGTGTATATATATATATATATATATATATATATATATATATATATATATATATATATACCACTGACCTACCAGGAATTCAGGAGTGTCCCGGACATTCCTGGAGAGTTGGCATATATGTGTTACACTTACAGAGCTGACTGCTTAGTGGGTGGTTTTGAAAAATTCTTTAGGAAGAACGTGGTGAATTAATCTGTAATTCTGTACTTTCCCTGCTGTACAGCTGTTTTGAATTTTTCTTCTAGAAAGATTTGTATTGGTGTTATCAGCCCATGTTGCAGTGAATTCCCGCTGATTCTTGTTGGATGTACACAAAGACCATGGATTTGAAGTAAGTTGTTTTTCTACCTAACAATGGTATCATCAGTGCACATACATTTCATACTGGCATAGATAACTTTTTAATGTCTTAATATTATAGAAATACCTCCATTGGTGAACACATGGCTGTGACCTCTGCAACGTTGTTCTCGTCAACCACTGGTAATCTTTACGATCTTGCTTTTACTGTTGGTTGTAAAAAAATGTTAGTGATCAATTAGAGATTGTGATGCATTTGAAGTGGGTAAGATAAATGGTATTCCACCTGAATGTATTACTTGCCAGATGCTTTCAAATAACAGACATCTGTAAGTGAAATGAATGAAGATAACTTCAGCACACTGGTTAAACAAGTGTTAACATTTTATTGCAGTGTTTTGAAGCTTTTCAAAACAGTAACTCTGGAATGACATTGTGCTGTAGTGTTTGTTGCATCACCCAAGGGTTAAATTATTATATATAAAATACTCTTCCATTTCTTGTAGAAAGGTTTATTCTATGTATGCTCTTCCCCCTCTCCCACAAATATTACCCTGAATACATTGTTTTCATACAGCAAAAGTCAGAGAGCAACCTTTACACTTAGATTTCAAGGATGGCTCCAAATTAATTGGTCCCACATTTAAGTTTTAGGCCAAGGCAGTGCAAGTGATTTTCAGTCTCTACAGTTTAATCGATTATACATAATGTGACTTTATGCAATTTTATACAGTTAATCACACAAAGGGAGTCAATTATGTAGCAGAGAGTAAAGAAAGCATAAATTACAAGTGAGCGGCCTGTTATAAGACTAATCCCTGGAGATCCTGCAGCTAGAACTCACATATGTTGTCTAGCCTTCACAGATTTGCCCAGTTGTGCAACTCACTGGGTCATAACTTATTTAGTGAATCAGCAAAACACATGTTACCTCCAGTTCTCATAACAGTAACTTATTCTTGATATTCTGCAGTAGTCTCACTAGTAACTGTTGCATTTATAATATTTACTGGATGTTCTTGCAACCCATATTACACTATATCAATATGTAGAACTACTGTATCATGAAGTATCAGCATTAGGAGTGTTAAACCTGCAAACTTTGCCCATGACCTTTATTATTTAAAGTATTATTTAAATTATTTACGGTCTTCCAACAACCGCCACCTCACCTCCCATATGGTCACCACCTCTCCTTCCCACATTTAAGACTTCTCCCATGCTGCCCCCTTTCTCCTGCAACAATCTCCCCCATTCTAACAGACTTTCCCCCAGCCTTTCAAACTTGAAACGCTCCCTCAAAACCCATCTGTTCAGGTTAGCCTACCCTTCCTCCACCTAACCTTGTACTCCTCCAACGCTTTTCTCTATCCTTCTATACTACTCTTACTATACATTGTCCCCTACTGCTTACTCCTGTGCTTCTCTCCCCTCGTCCCTCCCCCCAACTTACCACTCTGTGTCTCCTGTCATTCTCCCCCTCACCTTTAGATTGTAAGCTCCCTGGAGCAGGGCCCTCTTTCCTCGTGTCCTCCTCCTTCTGTTTTCCTTGGCCTTTAGCCCTCCGCCTCTTCTCTCCATTTCATCACTTGACTCCTGCCCCTATCTTTCTTCTTCTCCTGTGCCTCCACTTCTCCATCTCTGCCCTGATACTGTAAGTGGTGCCCACTCTACTGGGCACAAGGCACAGGCTCAACCCCTTATTCACTTTCCACCTTCCTCCTTTCCTTCCTTTTCTATCTGTACACTGGAATTCACTTTTACCTCTTTGCCCTTTGCACCTTTCTCTGCTAAATTGGTACTTGTTGCACTTTGTTTTTGTACTACCCTATATGCCATGTATTTGTTACCCTGTACTCTCATCCCATACTTTATGTACGGCACTGCGGACCCTTTGCGTCTCATAAATAAAAGAAAATAATAATAATAAAGGTAAAGTTAAAGTAATTATTCCCAATAAATTAAAGCATGTATTGTGAAACATGTCACTTAAATATTATTTAACGTGTAATAAACTGGGTATTTTACCATTGCAGAATTGTTTTAGATGTAGCTGCCATAATTATCTCTCTCAAAATGGGGTAGTCAGGGGGTTGGGGGTGTTGGGACTATTTGCACAGTTTGTATATGCTGAAAGGGAATTTTGTAGTGATGAAAATGTTTTTTTGTCCCCAAGTGTAATAAGGAATCCTATATTTTAGTTTAAAAAAATCAAAGTCTCTTGCAACAAACATTGCTGCTAGACGAACATGTAGGATTCATTAAGGATCTTAACTTAAGAAACTTCTTATTTCAGTCTCCTGGACAAAACCATGTTACAATGCAAGAGGTGCAAACTAGTTTTCTGTTTTACACATAAGTTAAATACTGACTGTTTTTTCATGGAGCACACAAATATCAACTTTAAATTTCAGTGTACAAATAAACTATCAAGTATTTGTGTGCTACATGAAAAAACAGTCAGTATTTAACTTATGTGCAAAATAGAAAACTAGTTTGCACCCCTTGCATTGTAACAATGTTTTGTCCAGGTGACTGAAATAAGAAGTTTCTTAAGTTTAGATCCTTAATGAATCAAGCCCATAACTTGTTAAATTAAGGCAATGGGTTATATTTACTAAGAAAGTACAAATGTGCAGTAAGCATTATCAACAACTTAGCAATTATCTACGATTGATCTTGAGTAAGTTAAATAATTCAAGCAAATATGTTAATTGTGTCTAATTCCCCATAATACCAGCTTACTAATTGTTTATAGAATGCGGCATATTTCTTGTTTTATTAGCATGATCTCTAATTTGTTTTTGTTTTTAATTTTTAATCTTTTGCTTTCTCAAAGGAAATTACAGCAACCAAACCTGCTCCTATGTCACCGGAAGAAACAAGGATGTAGACCTTTTCTTGCAAATCCTACATACAATCGTCATGATTCTTGGCATATTATTTAACTCACTCGCCATCTGGGTTTTCTGCTTTAAAATGAAGAAGTGGACAGAGGCCAGAGTATTCATGATGAACCTCCTTCTTAGCGATTGCTGTCTGTTATTTACCACCCCTTTCCGCATCTATGCAATCAGAGGAGATTGGGAATTGGGAAAAGCACTTTGTAGTGTTCAGACCTCTATTTATTTTATGAACATGTACATGAGCATTGCCATCATCACCTTAATATCGGTAGACAGATATGTGGCCATAAAGTTTCCACTGAGAGCAAGAGCTTTTCGTTCCCCGAAGAAGGCGGCAGTGGCCTGTGGGATTGTTTGGCTTCTTTTTATAGCTACACGCATCTACATGGATCTTATGAAAGGACAATTCAACGGGAAAATCTGTTTCAGAAAATCTTCGGCAGAACCTTTAAATAGAACTTTGTACTTTTCCATTCTTGGGTTCTGTGTTCCAATGGTCATATTAACTTTCTGCTCCACAGAAATAATAAGGACTCTGAAAAGAAAGGACAAACTGAGTGCTAATGAAGAGAAGGACATACAGAAAACAATCAATATAGTGTCTGCTAATCTTGTCATTTTCTTGCTTTGTTTCTTACCTTCAGGGACTGGAAATATTATACGGTTTGTTCTGGAGTCCATGAAGTTGGAATGTTCAGTGTTAAAAGTTGTTAATGATTTTGTTCGTTGCGCACAAGGCCTTAGCGATCTGAACTGCTGCCTCGATAGTCTATGCTATTATTTTGTGGCCAAGGAATTCTGGGAAAAAGCTTCACTGTTTCCAAGATTTAAAAAGCAACTGATCCAGGAGCAGACACAGGAGTCCAGCATATAGAACGTACAGTACTGTTCCAGGTTCCTATCCAAAGTCACTGAAAAACTGACAGTGGTTCACAGGTGTAATCTTTTGTATGACCAAATATGACATAATAGTTTTGTAAAATCTGTTCATAAGCGAATGTATACCCTGCAGACAACATATGTGGCCAATGATGAGCACTATGGGTATCATGGTGTAATAACATGGCAAGTTTATTTTAAGTAATTGGAATACATGAAATATTTAATTTATTACAATATGTTTTATCATTTTGCACGTCATGGTTTACCTCACATCTCATCAGGAATGTGGGACATCAGGTGTGTCATATATGCTGTTGTTATCTTTCAGGACATGTTTAAATGTAATTATGTACAGTCTTTAAAAGCAGCTGTCAATGGAAGCCTCCAGAATGTGGGCTAAGGCAAAATTTATTTGAATTCAAATTTACTAGGAACAAGGGATTCCAGACTATTGGTCATTTATTGGCTCAATAACATCAGTGGGACCTAGTCAACTGGTAAGCTGCATTCTCAAGAATATTGGTTTAATCCTCAACAGCTGCCTCTGTTGTTGTTTACAGGTTCTATTGAAAGGGTCAGCACGGTGGCTTAGTGGTTAGTACTTCTGCCTCACAGCACTGGGGTCATGAATGTTCTCCCTGTGTTTGCGTGGGTTTCCTCCGGGTTCTCTGGTTTCCTCCCACACTCTAAAAACATAGTGGTAGGTTAATTGGCTGCTATCAAAATTGACCTTAGCCTCTCTCGGTCTGTGTGTGTATATGTTAGGGAATTTAGACTGTAAGCTCCAGTGGGTCAGGGACTGATGTGAGTGAGTTCTCTGTTCAGCGCTGCAGAATTGGAGGTGCTATATAAATAGCTGATGATGATGAAGGATCAGCCTTTTTGTCTCACAGTGCTGGGATCATGGAATAGATTTCAACCATGGCACTATCTGTGTACACATGTTCTCCCCGAGTTTTGTGGGTATCCTGCGAGTGCTCTGGTTTTCTCTCACAGTCCCTAAACATGGTGGTAATTGGCTTCTGTGGAAAATAACATTAGCGTGTCTTAATGTGGTGGGGAATACAGATTGTAAACTCCACTGGGGCAAGTGCTGATGTGAATTAATACAGTTTATCTGTAAAGTGCTAAAGAATATGTAGGAACTATATAAATAAAGGCAAATAAAAGACATATCAGTTTAGCAGTCACTGTAAGAAGAAATTATTTATTAACATTACATTGCATTAAAAAATCTTTACATTAAAAAACGTGTCAGATGTCTATGTAGTATTAAGGGTCAACTAGCAGCAAAGTTCTTCACTGCAAGGTGTTTAAACTCATACATGTCACTGAAATTGTCAGCACACAAAAAATTGTTTAGAAACATATTTAATTTAGTCTATTTTTACCAGATAACAACACAAAGGCTATTAGCAATTAGCTAATCTTGCTATCTTAGTATCAATTTAAATTTGAAATTGATTTTTTAAATTTGAAAATATTTAGAGTTTTAACTTCTTTGTTTCAGTTAGACTCAAGCAGAGACCATGGACTGAATCTAATATAACGCACCAGAAATCATTTACGAATTGTGGCGGCTGCAGTAAAGCACAATATCAGCTTTGGTCTCATTATGTGCCTCAATTTGCTCAAGTACGTCTAGATTTCCTCCATAGCACATGATGGCAGATTTGCGGAGTTTGAGAAGTTTGCACAGGCCAAGGAGAGGAGTTGGACGGACCCGGTACACCCAGTTTTTCTAGAACAATACAAAAATAAGAATTCATTGTGCGGAGTGGGGTTATTGAAAAGAGTTGAAGTGATGGAAATGGTGCATTTTTAGGGTGTTCATTGATGTGTAGAGGGGCGCAATGCCATTTGTACAAAATGACTGACAGCTAGGTTTAGTCCTATACTTTTAATGGGATCCACAATGTAATAAAAGTGTCACACACAAAAGCACACGTAATACAAACAATATCCCCACACTCTCTTAAGTTATATTTAGTGTAGGACATTTCCCTAGAAATTAGGTAAATCTGCAGTAGTTCAAAGAAGTTACACATTGCATAAGTGGACCGAGTGCCCTATGGGCTGCGAACGAAAATCCACGTTATTGCGGTACCGCGGATTAGGTTCGTGGCCGTTCCGGCGCGATCCCGCAAAGCGGGATCGGAATTGAATATGCCCTTTAATGTTTAAATACTGTGAATAAATCATTAAACAACATCCGGACTGTATTTGTTAGAAATATTACTTTTGTATGTGTGAAGCTTTTTTCCATTTACCGTATATACGCGAGTATAAGCCGACCCGAATATAAGCCGAGGCACCTAATTTTACCACAAAAAACTGGGAAAACTTATTGACTAGAGTATAAGGCTAGGGTGGGAAGTGTGAGAGAGGCTATTAAGCCGAAGGAGTTTAAAAGCATGTGTTGTGAGCTGATAATGTTACTTACCATTAGGCGTTAAGTCTGTGATGGAATCAGCCAATTGGGATGAGGTGGGAGTGGTCGTGGAAAGAATATATCCAGCAGTGGAGGAGGAGAGAGCTTCCTGTTTTCTGGATCCGGATACCCACCCACCCGCCCTGTTTTAAGTATATTCAGTTGCAATACTTCCTTGTCACGAGGAACGAGGTGTGTGAGTGGTGGGAGAGCATGGCAGTCAGATGGTTGTTAAACATACGGTACTTAAGTGTTGGCGATGTAGCCTTGGTTCCCTCGTCGTTATCAGACTCGTTGATGCTCTAGTAAGGAGTATCAGGTTTTGCCTTGAAAGGGCTTGACCCGTTTGAGTCCAGAGGGTATTGAGTTAATTTATAGTCGATAGTACTGGCCAATAGATAAGGTTTTAACTTGGGTTGGTGGAAAGGAGACTATCTTCCACCTTATTGGTTTATGTTGGTTTTAGCTGGCTGCCCTGCTCTTCGCCACCTATATAAAAAAGGTCCAAATTGTTGATAGAAACTTTTGATAGATCTTGATAGCAATAAAAGAAAATAAAGAAAATAAAAATAAATAAAATAGTTTAAAAAATAATAATAACAAAAATAAAAGGACCTTTTTATTTCCAAACTTAAGTCGGTGTCCGTGTCTTTATTTTATGGTTTCTAAGTGTTGTACAAGGTTAACCCGAAAGGGGATTCACATAAGAAGGGAATCAACACTATGCATTTTAATGCAGCAGCTACTGGTAAATTTGAAAAATAAAAATATTGGGGGGTGGCTTCTATGCATTAGACAAATACATATATAGCTAGTACCATAACTGTACGTATTAATAAGCACATATTCCCTGAAAGTACAGTCCAACTCAGGCTCCCAAAATGTCTCCAAATGTACCAAAAATCATTAAATACCCACATCAGCCCACTGTCCATATTTATAGGATGCACATGAGTTTGTGTGTCAATGCGGCAATATCTGTGCTACAGAATATGCTGGAGCTATAGAAATAAATAAATGTTCATATAATTCCTGTTCCTGTTAAGTGCACTTTGCACGCTATTACCTGTGTCTAATGAGGAACATATCCACAGGATACCAATGTACCCACATTCATAATTATAGGAGTGTTTCTGAAAAATAAATGAAAATATATAGATTCCCCAAAAGATTACAATAGAAATATATGCATTTTTTCCCCATAACTAATTAAGAGGATATTAAACCAGAATGCTTCCCATTATGAGACAGAGAGAGTATATACGGTATATGCAAAGATAATATACAACTTTATCTCATTGTTCAGTGTGCACTTCTATCCTGAAGACTTATACTTTGAATGGTACCGGTTTGGTGAAAAACAGCATCATCATCATATATTTATGTTTCCCCACCAATTCTGCAGTGCTGTACGGAGAGTATTTGTCATTCACATCGTTAGATCATCATTACAGCTTACAGTCTAAGTTCCATAACACTCACACATACAGGGGCAAACGCAGGATTTGAGGAGGGGGGTTTCCAAGTGACACCACCAGTGGGTGTGACCAGCATGTGTGGGGGCGTGGCTATAATTTTACGACATTTCATTGGTCCACCAAAATGCGTATGCATTGCTATGTCTAGTGTGACACTAAGAAATGAATAAAAATACAGTTATAATTACAATAAATGATAAATAAAGTGACACACTGCAGTCATAGTGAATGTGGCCAAATATCATATGTCCTGAAAGATTATTGTAGATTATTCTGGTTATACATACAACGAAATTCTTCTATGCTGTTAAGCATAAATGCTGCATACAGAGAATGATTCTTGAAACTAAACACATACCAGCGCGCTCCTGTACGCTTTACAACATTGCTCTTTAACATAGACGTTGTATATGCTGTATAAGTTCCTATAGTAACAAACCCGGCTTACTGAGTATTCTTATGCAAAATCCTATATAAGATGCTTGTCTGTTTATCAGTTCTTCAGACATGGTCAAATGTTAAACTGTACAGACATTAAAATTACTGTATTGCTACACAGATTAGGTGGTCTGTATGTATTGCACATCATTCCCTGCTCCACATGAGTTTAACCTAATTCTTGCATCTACCCAAAGCGGATTTCCCCCCTCCACCTGAAGTACTAGACACCAATAAACTGATAACATGGCTAAAAGAACAAATTAAATGGCACCTCAATAGCTATTATTCTTTATTCATACCAATCTCAGGACATATGGACTTTCATCATGGACACACATCTCCCCTTTTAACACTTGGTGAATGGTGGGAATGATATCCTTGTATGTCCTTTCCGATGCATCCACATATAAAAACATTCCATATTCAATATATGATAATAAAATTCAATAACAATAACACCCTTCAGTTATCCACATGAGTAACATTTTACAAAGTATTATCTTAGCTCACTAGTCTAGACTGAGTAACTCCATATACAGCACAGTAAGAAACAAAACACTTCCCTCTGAGAACAGGCATGCACAGGGGTTAGAGCTCTTTCCACAGCTACAGACTGATACAATGATAACGGCTCTACTATATTTTATACACTCTCACTGCAAGTATGCACAAGGAAATGCTTTTTTGGTATTCTGTATAGGATATTAATCATCCTCCAAGAGCCACAATGCCAGCTTAACATCCACATCTAATTATGAAGACCCGATTTATCCATGTATGTATGTAAAATGATCAAATTCAGAATTTTCTGGGATTCCCCTTCACCAGTTGTCACCATGGTATAAAGCTTGTGATTGGCTGACAGTGAACGGGAAACCAGAGGACTCCCAGCTCTAGTCGTTCTATATTGGTTGTTCACGAGTGTGTGGTTGAGTTGTGAAGAAGGAAGAAAATAAGATGTTGTTCTTGTTTTTCATTTGAATTATAGTGGATCCATTTTTTTATTTAATAAAGTGATGAACAAGTTTTTGGGAAGTCTTTTATTAAACTTTGCTTCATTTAGAAGTATGTGTGTGTGTGCATTCTTTTTATTTTGGTAGTTGGCAGGGGCCTTATAGACACTTGTCCATTATACTGGGACCCCTGGGCTGGGGTCCAAGGGTTCAAATCTTGTTAATTACACTGGCTCCCACATTCCAAATGTATCAGGAAGTGCATCAGCGCTTTTCAGTGCGAGACTGGTAGACCTTGGTAGGGGAGATGCTTTGCTTGTGCTACCTCTTCAAAGGAGGTCTAGCCCTTGTCTGGCCATACACCTCTTTGTCTGTATTACCCAGTTTGTTTATTAAAGTATTTGTCCTCAATTGTAAAGTTCTACGGAATTTGCTGGCGCTATATAAATAAATGTTGATGATGATGAATTGAATGGGTGGTTCTAGATGGGTAGGATGTTAGACTTTGTTCAGTGCAAAGACAAACTATTGTACAGCGTGCCTCAGGTGAGTTTCACACATTGCCACAATCTACATTGTGTAGATTATTGGAATTGAAAGTGGTCTGAGTTGGGGGACAATTTTGATTATAGTTAGTATAGTACTTAGAACACATATAGCAATGGCTCAATGGGTGTATATTTGCACCAGACACTAATGACACCTAATTCTGTGAATGAAATTAAAAATTCAAAATATGAACCTGTTAATTTTGTTTCCCCGCCACCATTAATACTGCTGTTCTTTATATATATATATATATATATATATATATATATATATGTATATATATGTGTGTGTGTGTGTATGTACATATATATATGTGTGTGTGTGTGTGTGTGTGTGTGTGTGTGTGTGTGTGTGTGTTTTATAAGGGAATGAATCAGGGTATGTACTTAAGAATTCGGTTGTGCAATACAATGATCTCATATTTCAGTAAATACAAAACTGATTTCACTATATGTCAGTTCCTCTTCTCACTTCTGTTACACTTACAGAGCTGACTGCTTAGGGGGTGTTTTCGACAAATTCTTTAGGAAGAACGTAGTGAATTAATCTGTAATTCTGTACTTTCCTTGCTGTACAGCTGTTTTGAATTTTTCTTCTAGAAAGATTTGTATTGGTGTTATCAGCCCATGTTGCAGTGAATTCCCGCTGATTCTTGCTGGATGTACACAAAGACCATGGATTTAAAGTAAGTTGTTTTTCTACCTAACAATGGTATCATCAGTGCACATACATTTCATACTGGCATAGATAACTTTTTAATGTCTTAATATTATAGAAATACCTCCATTGGTGAACACATGGCTGTGACCTCTGCAACGTTGTTCTCGTCAACCACTGGTAATCTTTACGATCTTGCTTTTACTGTTGGTTGTAAAAAATTGTTAGTGATTAATTAGAGATTGTCATGCATTTGCAGTGGGTAAGATAAATGGTATTCCACCTGAATGTATTACTTGCCAGATGCTTTCAAATAACAGACATCTGTTAGTGAAATGAATGAAGATAACTTCAGCACACTGGTTAAACAAGTGTTAACATTTTATTGCAGTGTTTTGAAGCTTTTTAAAACAGTAACTCTGGAATGACATTGTGCTGTAGTGTTTGTTGCATCACCCAAGGGATAAATTATTATATATAAAATACTCGTCCATTTCTTGTAAAAAGGTTTATTCTATGTATGCTCTTCCCCCTCTCCCACAAATATTACCCTGAATACATTGTTTTCATACAGCAATAGTCAGGGAGCAACCTTTACACTCAGATTTCAAGGATTGCTCCAAATGAGTTGGTCCCACTTTTAAGTTTTAGGCCAAGGCAGTGCAAGTGATTTCCAATCTCTTCAGTTTTATCAATTATACACAATGTGACTTTATGCAATTGTATACAGTTAACTACACAAAGGAAAACAACCCCTACCTATGTTTTCTATTTTACTGAGTACTTCTTTCTCAGAATCACCTAAGATCTCCTCAATGACTGATTAATCACCTGTCCCATTAACTGTGTGGAGAAGATCATGTGTGAAAATTAAAATTGCAGCTTTCCATGATTGGATGAGACCATCATACAAAAAAGTGGCTAAAAGTCAATTAAGTAGCAGAGATTAGAGCGTAAAGAAAGTATAGTTTACAAAGTGAACGACCTGTTATAAGACTAATCCCTGTAGATCCTGCAGATAGAACTCACGTATGTTGCCTAACCTTCAGAGTTGTGTCCAGTTGTGCAACTCACTGAGTCATAACTTATTTTGTGAATCAGCAAAACACACGTTACCTCCAGGTCTCATGAGTAACTTATTCTTGACATTCTGCAGTAGTCTCACTAGTAACTGCTGCATTTATACTACTGGATGTTCTTGGAACCCATATTACACTATATCAATATGTAGAACTAATGTGAAGTATCATGATGTATCAGCATTAGGAGTGTTAAATCTGCAAATTTTGCACATGACCTATATTATTTAAAGTATTATTTTAATTATTTACGGTCTTCCAGTGACCGCCACCTGACCTCCCATCTAGTACTCACCTATCATTTCCACATTCAAGAATTCTCTCGTCCTGTTCTCCTTCTCTGGAATGATCTTCCCCGTTCTATAAGGCTTTACCCTAGCTTGTCAAACTTTAAACTCTCCCTCAAAACCCATCTGTTCAGGGTAGGCTACACTTCCACCACCTAACCCTGCCCTCCTCCAACCCGCTTCTCTATCTTTCTTTACTAACTATTCTATACCTTGCCCCATCCTAGTCCTTAGTCCTGTGCTTCCTTCCCCTCAGAATTCTCGTCCCTCACCCAATCTTGCTACTCTGTGTCTCCTGTCAGTCGCCCCTTCACCTTTATATTGTAAGCTCCCCTCCTCGTGTCCTCCTTCTCCAGTTTACCTTTGTCGTCAGCCCTCCACATCTTCTCTCCATTTCGTCACTTGACTCCTGCCCCTATCTTTCCTCTTCATCCGTGCCTCCACTTCTCCATCTCTGCTCTGATCCTGTAAGTGGTGCCCACTCTACTGGGCTAAGGGCACAGGCTCAACCCCTTATTCCCTCCCCTTTCTATCTGTACACTGGAATTCACTTTTTCCTCTTTGCCCTGTGTACCTGTTCTCTGCTAAGTTGTACTTGTTGCACTTTGTTTTTATACTACCCTGTATGCCATTTATTGGTAACCTATACTGCTATCTCATGCTCTATGTACAGCGCTGCGGACCCTTTGGGGTGCCTCATACATAAAAGATAATAATAATAATAATAATAATAATAATAATAAAAATGTTAAACTAATCAATCCCAATAAATTGAAAACACGTATTTTGAAACAAGTTACTTAAAAATTACTTAAAACGTAATAACTGGGTATTTTTACAATCTCAGAATTGGTTTAGATGTAACTGACATGATTATCTCTCTCAAAATGGGGTAGTCGGAGGGGGCGGGGTGATTGGGAGATTGGCTCAATTTTATACATGATGAAAGGAAATTTTGTACTAATGAAAATGTTTTTGTCTACAAGTGTAATAAGGAATCTGTACTTGTACTTCAGTTTTTTTTTTTTAAAAAAAGCAAAGTCTCTTGCAACATACATTGCTGCTAAAAGATCATTTAATTTATTAAATTAAGGCAATGGGTTATGTTTACTCTCCTCCATAACATAACCAAATATATTTATTGTGTTTAATTCCCCAGCATTATAATTTTAATTGTATATATATATATATATATATATATATATATATTTACAACATTTTAATTTGTTATAAAGTACGGCATATTTCTTGTTTTATTAACATGATCCGTAATTTTTTGTTTTTAATTTAAATTTTTTTGTTTTTTCAAAGGAAATCGCAGCTACCAAACCTGCTCCTATGTCACCGGAAGAAACAAGGATGTAGACCTTTTCTTGCAGATCCTACATACAATCGTCATGATTCTTGGCATATTATTTAACTCACTCGCCATCTGGGTTTTCTGCTTTAAAATGAAGAAGTGGACAGAGGCCAGAGTATTCATGATGAACCTCCTTCTTAGCGATTGCTGTCTGTTATTTACCACCCCTTTCCGCATCTATGCAATCAGAGGAGATTGGGAATTGGGAAAAGCACTTTGTAGTGTTCAGACCTCTATTTATTTTATGAACATGTACATGGGCATTGCCATCATCACCTTAATATCGGTAGACAGATATGTGGCCATAAAGTTTCCACTGAGAGCAAGAGCTTTTCGCTCTCCAAAGAAGGCGGCAGTGGCCTGTGGGATTGTTTGGCTTCTTTTTATAGCTACACGCATCTACGTGGACGTTACGAAAGGACAATTCGGTGAGAAAACCTGTTTCCGAAAAGTTTTTGCAAAGCCTTTAGAAATAGCTTTGTACTTTTCCATTCTTGGGTTCTGTGTTCCAATGGTCATATTAACTTTCTGCTCCATAGAAATAATAAGGACTCTGAAAAGAAAGGACAAACTGAGTGCTAATGAAGAGAAGGACATACAGAAAACAATCAATATAGTGTCCGCTAATCTGGCAATTTTCTTGCTTTGTTTCTTACCTTCAGGGACTGGAAATATTATACGGTTTGTTCTGGAGTCCTTGCAGTTGGAATGTTCAGTGTTAAAAGCTATTAATGATTTTGTTCGTTGCGCACAAGGCCTTAGCGATCTGAACTGCTGCCTCGATAGTCTATGCTATTATTTTGTGGCCAAGGAATTCTGGGAAAAAGCTTCACTGTTTCCAAGATTTAAAAAGCAACTGATCCAGGAGCAGACACAGGAGTCCAGCATATAGAACGTACAGTACTGTTCCAGGTTCCTATCCAAAGTCACTGAAAAACTGACAGTGGTTCACAGGTGTCATCTTTTGTATGACCAAATATGACATAATAGTTTTGTAAAATCTGTTCATAAGCGAATGTATACCCTGCAGACAACATATGTGGCCAATGGGGAGCACTATGGGTATCATGGTGTAATAACATGGCAAGTTTATTTTAAGTAACTGGAATACATGAGATATTTAACTTATTACAGTCTTTTTCATGATTTTGTAAGTCATGTTTTACCTCACATCTCATCAGGAATGTGGGACATCAGGTGTGTCATATATGATGTTGTTATCTTTCAGAACATGTTTAAATGTAATTATGTACAGTCTTTAAAAGCACCTGTCAATGGAAGCCTCCAGAATGTGGGCTAAGGCAAAATTTATTTGAATACAACTTTACTAGGAACAAGGGATTCCAGACTATTGGTCATTTATTGGCTCAATAACATCAGTGGGACCTAATCAACTGGTAAGCTGCATTCTCAAGAATATTGGTTTAATCCTCAACAGCTGCCTCTGTTGTTGTTTACAGGTTCTATTGAAAGGGTCAGCACGGTGGCTTAGTGGTTAGTACTTCTGCCTCACAGCACTGGGGTCATGAGTTCAATTCCTGACCATATCCTTATCTGGTAGGCTAAATGGCTGCTATCAAAATTGACCTTAGCCTCTCTCAGTCTGTATGTGTGTATGTTTAGACTGTAAGCTCCAATGGGGCAGGGACTGATGTGAGTTCTCTGTACAGCGCTGTGGAATTAGTGGTGCTATCTAAATAGCTGATGATGATGATGATGAGTCAGCCTTTCGGTCTCACAGTGCTGGGGTCATGGGATAGATTCCAACCATGGTACTATCTGTGTACACATGTTCTCTCTGAGTTTTGTGGGTATCCTGCGAGTGCTCTGGTTTTCTCTTACAGTCCCTAAACATAGTGGTAATTGGCTTCTGTGGAAAATAACCTTAGCGTGTCTTAATGTGGTGGGGAATACAGATTGTAAACTCCACTGGGCCAAGTGCTGATGTGAATTAATACAGTTTATCTGTAAAGGGCTTCATAATATGTAGGAACTATATAAATAAAGGTAAATAAATGACATATCAGTTTAGCAGTCACTGAAAGAAGAAATTATTTATTAACATTACATTGCATTAAAAAATCTTTACATTAAAAAACGTGTCAGATGTTTATGTAGTATTAAGGGTCAACTAGCAGCAAAGTTCCTGACTGCAAAGTGTTAAAACTCATACATGTCACTGAAATTGTCAGCACACAAAAGATTGGTTAGAAACATGTTTAATTTAATCTATTTCTACCAGAAAACAACACAAAAGTTATTAGAAATTAGCTAATCTTGCTATCTTATTATCAATTTAAATTTTAAATTGATTTTTTATAATTTGAAAATATGTGGAGTTTTAACTTCTTGGTTTCAGTTAGACTCAAGCAGAGACCATGGACTGGCAGTGGGACTTTTCTCTAAATTATTATTATTATTATTAATTTTTATTTATAGGGTGCCCCAAAGTATCCGTAGCGCCGTACAAGGGCAAACAATGGTACAGTACAAGGTGAAACAGCACAGTACAAGTAACAGTAAGCACTATAACTCTGGGGGCTCAGGCACAGCATGAAAGAGAGGGAGGGAGGGGAAAAGTGAGTATAGGCAGGTAACTATGGCCCAAGAGGGTGGGCACAGATGACAGGTTGAGAGTCACTGAGGGGAGCGGAGAGAAGCAAGAGGAGACAGAGGGCAGAGGGACTGAGAGGAGGTGAGCTGAGTAGCTGGAGAGCGCAGTTAAAAGTGATGGAAACAGAAGGTAGGAGAGTCCTGCTCAAAGGAGCGAACAATCTAAAGGGAGGGGAAGACAGACAGACACATGGATGAGATGAAGAGACGGGAGAAACGGTGACGGAGTCGAGGAAGGGGGAGAAGGGAAGAAGGGATGAGAAAGAGAGGTAGCCGACCGGTGGGAGTTTAGGCATGAGACTGGAAGGCTTTAAGGAAAAGGTGGGTTTTTAATGTTCGTTTGAAAGAGGACAAATTAGGGGAAGTTCTGATGGAACGGGGGAGCTTGTTCCAATGGAGGGGAGCGGCGCGGGAGAAGTCTTGGATACGTGCGTGAGAGGAGGTAATCAGAGGGAAAGAGAGGCGATGATCGTTGGACGATCGCAGTGAGCGGGAGGGAGTTTGAATAGAGATAAGGTTAGAGATGTAGGGAGCAGTGGAGTTGGCGAGGGCCTTGTAAGTCAGAGTGAGGAGCTTGAAAAGGATTCTGTAGGGGAAGGGTAGCCAGTGAAGGGCTTGGTAGAGTGGGGATACAGAGGTGGAACGGCGAGAGAGGAAAATAAGCCTAGCAGCGGCGTTAAGTACAGATCTAAGAGGAGCGAGATGAGAGAGGGGGAAAGTCTTTGAGAAAGTCCCAGCTGCTGGGACGAAACACGTCAGCAAGCATAGCTAGCACTCCTGACACTAGTGTCTGAGCTCTTTCTATTACGAGCGGAGAACCCTTGTGCAGCAGGAACTTTTCATCTTGTTATCGAGTTTCTGTATGGCAGAAAAAGCAGGTGCACCTGCTGGGACATGTGAAACGCCAGAGAACCACACGGAGGCTAAGAGTGAGTTACTTGTACTAACATCAGCGGTGAAGTCATATTACCGTAGACTATAACTTCAGTCTCTGAACTGGTAAGAAGTCATTATTTCTTTCTGCTGGATATCTGTATTTGGATTTGTTCCACTGCCTGGGTGAGCTCTATTTGAATACCAATCTCTCCCTATTGGAGTTATACTTTGTTATACACCTGGAACTATGTATTTTTGCTCTTATATGATGATCAAATTTTAGAGATTTCACGTGATCCTCCAATTATTTCTGGACTATATTTTTATTGGAAGCTATTCTATATCAATTATTCCGTTAACAGATATCTGGATTTTTTACAAACCATATTACCTTTCAGGAGATTTAGTGGTTTTTAAATTTTGCATTTTATTTGTGACTGTTATTGTATTTATACTTATGTACTTGGTGTTTTATTAAATTTCATATCTGGGAATTTATTCAGGTTCCATATATTATTATGTATGTATATATGTCTGGATGACCTCTATTACCTCAACGCCATTATTATCTTTTTTGTTTATGGACTGAATCTAATATAACGCACCAGAAGTCATTTCCGAATTGCGGCGGCTGCAGTAGAGCGCAATATCAGCTTTTATGTGCCTCAATTTGCGCAAGTACATCTAGATTTCCTCCATAGCACATGATGGCAGATTTGGGGAGTTTGAGAAGTTTGCACAGGCCATGGAGAGGAGTTGGGCGGACCCAGTACACCCAGTTTTTCTACAACAATACAAAAATAAGATTTCATTGTGTGGAGTGGGGTTATTGAAAAGTGATGAAGTGATGGAAAGGGTGCAATTTTTAGGGCGTTAATTGATGTGTAGAGGGGCGCAATGCCATTTGTACAAAATGACTGACAGCTAGGTTTAGTTCTATACTTTTAATGGGATCCACAATGTAATAAAAGTGTCACACACAAAAGCACACGTAATACAAACAATATCCCCACACTCTCTTAAGTTATATTTAGTGTAGGACACTTCCCTAGAAATTAGGTAAATCTGCAATAGATCAAAGAAGTTACACATTGCATAAGGGACCGAGTGCTGGTTCTTAACCTTTTCTTCCTTTTGTGCACGTAATTCATGTCTGTATGCAAATGACACTTACGACTATCCACGAATTGAGAGGCAAAAGAGGGAGGGAAGGGCGGACTAACATAGACCATGTACAGCAAGGACGTTCCCGTACAGATGCAGTCCTGGGTTTTTTGTAAGTACACTCGGTTTTAGCCGTATCTTTTGCACCAGGTACAGGTCAGATGTAAATGATGACTGAATTAAAAAACATCCTCTTCCCACTTATTTCTGAATTTTACTAACCTCTGCAGTGACTTCTAGTGTAACTTATTCCTCCACTTCAACAGAGCCGTCTTTCCCATTGGGCATAATGGGCAGGTGCCCGGGGGCACTGCAGCCCCCGGGGGGCTCGTCGGAGGCAGCAAAAAAAAAAAAACCTGGAAAAAAAAAGACAATACTTACCTTGCGGTCAGCTGGCGATCCGGCTCCCTCCATGGTCTCCTCCTCCGTACGGCGCTCGCAGTGCATGTCGGGCGTGACGTCATCACACCCGCCCGACATCCATTGCGGAGCGCGACGGAGGAGGGGACCGGGGAGGGAGCCGGATCGCCAGCTGACCGCAAGGTAAGTATTGTCTTTTATTTTTTTTCAGGTTTTTGTTTTTTTGCTGCCTCCGACGGGCCCCCCGGGCTGCAGGCCCCATATATATAATCATTTTTTTTTTTGTATATATAAGCGCCCCGGTGCATGTGCCCAGGGGCCCAAGATGTTCTTAAGTGGGCCCTGCACTTCAGGATCTTTTAACCATCTGCCACGCCAAGTTCCTGAGACAGTCACACTACTTATGAGTTGATTGTAATTCTGCCTTTTCACAGTGACCTGTACTTGACCTGAAATCACTCTGCAGTCCTCACCCCACTCAGCAACAGGCAGCCTCCTGATTCGCTGCCTGCTTTTCTATAGTGATGGGACAGCCCCCTGGCAACAGACAGCAGATTCCTATCGTTGCTGTTGTACCCTGCTCATCAGTCTAACACCACTGGCAACCCGCCCACCCCCCCCTCAACACCACTGACAAGCTTCCCCCCCAACACCACATGTGAGACCTGACCAACCATCAACCCCCTGTGTGAAAGGTGTAATTCAGAAACTAAAACAAAAATCATCCATTTATTAGTGAGCAGCAGCACACCCTCCCCTCCACGCATATTACATAAGCAGTCAAGCACTCAACTTTCAATTGTGCTTCCCAGCTCAACCACTCCCCCCGCTCCCCCCCTGCGCGCACAGTACACTGACTCACCCCAGCTCAACGGCTCCCGGCCACACCATGCGCAGGTTTGACCGCGACTGCTGCTCGATTAAAAAAAATAAAAAAGACATTCCTTCATCGATGCGGCCTCGCTAGGGCAAGAGCGTCCGCCCCACACCCCGAGTACATCCACCCAAGTGCATGTAATGTAGTTAAAAAAAAAAATCTTTACCGAGGCGGCCTCCAGCCGGCCTCATTAGTGTGCCGGCCTACTAAAATTCCTGGTAAGGCCTATCACCAATCCGCCCCTGTATATGGTACCAGCTGTGTTGCAATATAAATTGACCCAGGGAGCCAGTTCTGAGTTTTCCACTGCATGGATTTCGACAAAAACTTCACAGACTGGTAACATTGGATCTCAGAAGACATACTAGGGGGTTGATGTCCCAGTCGGAACTCTCATTGGTGTATACTGGCCAGAACATTGACCTGGGGAGCCTATTCTGGGCCTCCCACTTTATGGATTTGGATTACATTTTATACAAAGTCAAAATGACACTGAGCAGTCACCTCATGGGTTTGTTGGAACAGCTGCTAAGCTGCTATTTATATTTGACAGTTACATCCAACTCATTGATAACTGAAAAACTTGAAGATTTAAACCCAGGTAACGCTGGATACTTCAGCTAGTGTTATATAATGTGCATATTACATGCTGTTGGTCTTATTACTTGGCATATTATTTCATGCTTTACTAATATATACGTTTTTTGCTGTATAACTCAAGCATTATTTTTACATAGTATTCTGGTCAGTATAACCGAAGAAGGAATTAAGCTGAGGTGTGTGTTCGTAACTTTAGTTGTCTCTCTCTAAGGGGTTAAAGTGAGCAGGCTAAGTGATGGATAAGGGTGAAATTGCCATTTATTCATATATCGAGAGGGTAAGTGACCCTCACTTGTTATTGGATCTTTTGTCCTATTCAAACTACCTATCGTTTTCTTCTCCTCCATTTAATGCTTTGTTTTAATAAACTCCTTTTATTTGCCAAAGCAATGAGTAGTGTCATTTATTATAATAGAGTGGTAAGAAGGGAGGCAAAGAGATGAAACATCAACCGTTAAGCATTTTATTCTTAAGTTAGTATGCCATGCAGTACATGTCTGCTTCCTTTGAAATGGACCTTGGTGTCAACAAGTAAAAAAACAACAACTGTATTAAAACTATGACCACATTTTGCACATCCACCCCCTCTTTTTTGCAATGGATGAACCTCTCCCACCCAGAGAAATCTAGAGAGGGATACTCTGCGATGAGGTGCATCTAGCACTGTCTAGGGGAGATGAAAAGATCAGACATTGTCAAAATATTTACAATAGTCATTAAATAAGCAAAGCTCTTACCTTGCAGCTTGTCCAGTGGAGGATGGTTTGAAAGCTAATTAATAGTCACGCTGCTACTGCATCCACAGTCGCTATGACGGGAACTGTTGAAGTGGGAATAAAAAAGTCATAAATGGCCAACATGCCTCTCAGACCTCCTCAAATGACCCTTATAGACCTCCCCGCATGACATCATACCTCCCCATATGACATCAGACCTCCCCTCATGTCATCAGACCTCCGCATATGCCCATCAGGCTTCTCCACATACCGGTTACATGTCACAAGGCCTCCCCATATACCATCAGACCTCCTCACATGCAGGTTCAGTCGGGGCTGCGGGGGCATCTGCCCCCTGGGTTGGTCCCATAGTTGGCTACTTTGGGCTGGGTCACTGGGCCATCTGCATTTTTTTCCCTTTAAAATGTTCCTAATAGGCTGCTGAGTTGAGTCTTGTCCCCTGGTCTAAAATTTGCCAGCCCTCCCCTGCTCACATTCCCATGAGACCTTCCCACATGCCCCATCATCAGACATCCCTACATGCCCACTAAGCCCCCTACATATCCATGAGACCTCCCCACAAGCCCCTTACATGCCCATCAGTCTCTCTGCATGCCATCACACCTCTCTACATGCTCTCAGACATGCTCTCAGACCTCTCCACATGCCCCTTACATGCCCATCAGCCTCTCTGCATGCCATCACACCTCTCTACATTCTCTCAGACATGCTCTCAGACCTCTCCACATGCCCATCAGCCTCTCTGCATTCCATCACACCTCTCCACATGCTCTCAGACCTCACCACATGCCCCTTACATGCCCATCAGCCTCCCTGCATACCATCACATCTCTCTACATGCTCTCAGACCTCTACACATGCCCCTTACATGCCCATCAGCCTCTCTGCATGCCATCACACCTCTCTACATGCTCTCAGACCTCTCCACATGCCCCTTACATGCCCATCAGCCTCTCTGCATTCCATCACACCTCTCCACATGCTCTCAGACCTCACCACATGCCCCTTACATGGCCATCAGCCTCCCTGCATGCCATCACACCTCTCTACATGCTCTCAGACATGCTCACAGACCTCTTCACATGCCCCTTACATGCCCATCAGCCTCTCTGCATACCATCACACCTCTCTACATGCTCTCAGACATGCTCTCAGACCTCTCCACATGCCCATCAGCCTCTCTGCATACCATCACACCTCTCCACATGCTCTCAAACCTCACCACATGCCCCTTACATGCCCATCAGCCTCCCTGCATACCATCACATCTCTCTACATGCTCTCAGACCTCTACACATGCCCTTCAAAACATACCAGATGCCTCTTACAGACCTCTCACACTTATCTATGCAGAGGAAGGAGGGAGAGCACACTACACTCTCTCCTCCCCTGATTGGATGAGCCGTTGCACTGTGACCTCCCTGCCTTGTGCTGAGATGGTGATGCGATATGGAGTCTGCTGTTAGCCCGGAGACACATTTTAAATTACAAAGAGCCACATGCAGCTCGACCACTGCTGCATTAAGATGTGCCTAGGCCCACCCGTTCCAACTGTGTTCCTGCCTATGGCCCCTCCCACCTCATTTGATGCATCCACCGAACCTCATGTCCTTCACAATCTTTGCAGCTTTGTCCTCTGCAGTGATCAGCGGTCAGTATCCATACAATTTCCCCACAACCACTGCTTTCCCTCACAATCACTTCTAGCTCCCTTTTTCCTTAAAAATTATATTTTTGTTAGGCCCCTCTCCCACAAACCACTGTTTACGTAGACTTTGGAATTACTATTTTGATACAGTTCTCCTTTCTGGAAATCAGGGAATTATTTCCAAGTGTGTAATATGCTTTTCATTTGTGGTTTTGACAATATATTAGAAATAAAAGAGAACAAAAAGTCCCAGCAAACACACTAATCGCACAGGTGTCAGATTTCTACCAACTTCTGCATTCCAGTTCACTTCTACTAATGATAACATCATTCAGATGTGATTTATTAAAGTAAAACTAAGAGCCCAAAATGAAAACTATTTAAACACTCCACATATTACGTATATAACCCTGCATGTAAAACGGATAAAGTGATAATTTATTCTGTCTTACAACAGTTCTACAATCTCAACTTTTGCATAGCTTGATGGTTTCCCTAAAAATGGACTTTACTGGGCTGTTTATACTAGTAGCAAATAAAATTGTGTAATAATGGAAATGTTTTGCTCACCGACATTTTTTATAAAGCAGCAGCACACATTGTGGCTAACAGTGTACTTTTATTGGTTCACTTCAGTGACTAAGGATATGAAACATACTTTCCCAGATATATGATAAAGTGCCACGAGTAGTGTTTTAATCATTGTTTAATTAACAAATGCTATTCTGACATTGAACAAAATACAGAACAATACAGGAATGAATAGGAATCTATTAGAGATGAGCGCACTCGGATTTATGAAATCTGAGCCCACCCGAACGTTGCCGATCCGAGTCGGATCCGAGACAGATCCGGGTATTGGCGCCAAATTCAAATCTGAAACTGAGGCTCTGACTCATAATCCCGTTGTCGGATCTCGCGATACTCGGATCCTATAAATTCCCCGCTAGTCGCCGCCATTTTCACTCGGGCATTGATCAGGGTAGAGGGAGGGTGTGTTAGGTGGTCCTCTGTCCTGCTATATCTCGTGCTGTTCAGTTAAGTTCTGTGCTGTTCAGTTAAGTTCTGTGCTGTGCTGTGCTCAGTCCAGTGGTGCTGTGTCCTGTGCTCTGTCCTTCTGAGGTCAGTGGTGCTGCTGGGTCCTGTGCTGTGTCCTGTTCAGTCCAGTGGTGCTGTGTCCTGTGCTCTGTGCTTCTAAGGGCATAGTTATTTCCCCAATATTCCCAAGTGTTTAAAAAAATAAAAAAAAGTTATTTAAAAAAAATACAAAAAACAAATTACATTTTTTATTAATTACAACAAAATTTGCACAACCAATCCTGCAGTATAAGCCCATTGGTACTGTAATATTACCAAGTTCACACATTCAGCAGTAAAAGTCCAGTGGTTCTGCAATATTACAAAGTTCACACATTCTGCAGTATCAGTCCAGTGGTGCTGTGTCCTGTGCTCTGTCCTGCTGAGTTCAGTAGTACTGCTGGGTCCTGTGCTGTGTCCTGTTCAGTCCAGTGGTGCTGTGTCCTGTGCTCTGTGCTTCTAAGGGCATAGTTATTTCCTCATTATTCCCAAGTTTTTAAAAAATAAAAAAAAAGTTATAAAAAAAATTAAAATAAATAAAAAAATAATTATAACCAAATTTGCAAAACCAACCCAGCAGTATATAAGCCCATTGGTACTGCAATATTACCAAGTTCACACATTCAGCAGTAAAAGTCCAGTGGTACTGCTATTACAAAGTTCACTGATTCAGCAGTGTATAAGTCCAGTGGTACTGCTATTACAAAGTTCACTGATTCAGCAGTGTATAAGTCCAGTGGTACTGCTATTACAAAGTTCACTGATTCAGCAGTGTATAAGTCCAGTGGTACTGCTATTACAAAGTTCACTGATTCAGCAGTATAAGTCCAGTGGTACTGCTATTACAAAGTTCACTGATTCAGCAGTGTATAAGTCCAGTGGTACTGCTATTACAAAGTTCACTGATTCAGCATTGTATAAGTCCAGTGGTACTGCTATTACAAAGTTCACTGATTCAGCACTATAAGTCCAGTGCTACTCTCCTGTGCCGCATATAATTTTTAAAGGCTTTGCCGAGTGTGTGTGGCTTAGGGGTACGCTCTCTTGTGCTACATATAATGGAAAACAAAAATTTGGAGGATAAAGTAGGGAAAGATCAAGACCCACTTCCTCCTAATGCTGAAGCTGCTGCCACTAGTCATGACATAGACGATGAAATGCCATCAACGTCGTCTGGCAAGTCCGATGCCCAATCTCCTAGTACAGGGCATGTAAAATCCAAAAAGCCCAAGTTCTCAAAAAATAGCAAAAAGAGAAACTTAAAATCATCTGAGGAGAAACGTAAAGTTGGCAATATGCCATTTACGACACGTAGTGGCAAGGAACGGCTTAGGCCTTGGCCCGTGTTCATGACTAGAGGTCCAGCTTCACCCAAGGATCTAAGCCCTCCTCCTCCCCCCCCTACAAAAAATTTAAGAGAGTTATGCTGTCAGCAACAACAACAAAACAGCAAAGAACTCTGCCTTCTAAACAGATGACATCACAAATCCCCAAGGCGAGTCCAAGGGTGTTGTTGGTTGTGAACCCTGACCTTCCCATCACTGTATGGGAAGAGGTGACTCCATCCAGCATTTGCAGCACGCCCTCTGCATATGCTGGAAGGATCACCCACAGTCCAGTTACAGATTTGGCTAATGAAGGTGTGAATGTTGTACACCGGGAGGAGGATATTGATGTAGCTGGCGCTGAGGAGGATGTTGATGATTATGATGCAGACAGATACCAAATTGCCTTTCTCAATTTCTATTTATATTCTAGATTATATAACGGCTGAAAAGTTTTCTGTTTTACTCCTAGTGGAGAGGGGATCTGATGCAGACAGATACCAAACTGCCTTTGTCCATTTCTTTGTATATTTGAATTTCTAGTTCTACAGTCTATGCAGGCTGCTTTATTTATATTCAATTACAAGTGTGGGGCGGGGGGGGGGGTGGGGGGGGGCATAGATAGCCACCAAAGTAACGTGGTCCATTTAATTTCACTTTCTAGCTCCACAGTCTGTGCAGCCTGCTTTTTTTTATCTTCAAAGTATTTATATTTACAAGCCTTGCAATCTAAATTAACTAGAGGTAGTGACGTGGTAGAACTCCAAAAGGCAGTTTGGAAGCCCCTGTACAAACTGGCTCTATTTTTTAACTGAGTTGTCCCCCCTCCAGTGTGTACTCGGAAAGAGTTTTTAGTGCAGCGGGGAACCTGGTCAGTGAGCGGCGAAGGAGGTTGCTTCCTCACAACGTTGAAAAAATGATGTTTATAAAAATGAATAATCAATTCCTCAATGAAGTACAGCACTGCCCTCCAGACAGTACAGAGGGACCTGTGGTTGTGGAGTCCAGCGGGGACGAATTGATAATGTGTGAGGAGGAGGAAGTACACACTGTAGGGGGAGAGGAATCAGAGGTTGAGGATGAGGACGACATCTTTCCTCAGTAGAGCCTGTTTAGTTTGTACAGGGAGAGATGAATTGTTTTATTTGTGTGGATGCCCAAACAAACCAATCATTTCAGCCACAGTTGTTTGGTAGGCCCTGTCGCTGAAATGATTGGTTTGTTAAAGTGTGCATGTCCTATTTCAACAACATAAGGGTGGGTGGGAGGGCCCAAGGACAATTCCATCTTGCAACTATTTTTTTGGCATTATGTGACCATTCAACAGTCGTCTGCCATGTTCAAAAAGTAAAAGAAAATGCCTACAAATTCAATAAATTAATTCAAAAGTTAAATGCCCTGTCATTATTTAAAACAAGAGGTTTTGACGTGCTAGAATTAGTGTAGTGTTAAGATGTTATAATATAAACACTACACTTGGAACTTGGAGGAGGTATTGTGGGCCCGGTATCAAATTGGGTACCGGGGCCACCCCACTATGCAGTCCAGATACTTGTTTGGTGGAATTCAGACCAGTTGAGGGTGTATTTATTTTATTGTGGTCCCGGTATCAAATTGGGTACCGGGGCCACCCCACTACGCAGTCCAGATACTTGTTTGGTGGAATTCAGACCAGTTGAGGGTGTATTTATTTTATTGTGGTCCCGGTATCAAATTGGGTACCGGGGCCACCCCACTACGCAGTCCAGATACTTGTTTGGTGGAATTCAGACCAGTTGAGGGTGTATTTATTTTATTATGGCCCCGGTATCAAATTGGGTACCGGGGTCACCCCACTACGCAGTCCAGATACTTGTTTGGTGGAATTCAGACCACTTGAGGGTGTATTTATTTTATTGTGGCCGCGGTATCAAATTGGGTACCGGGGCCACCCCACTACGCAGTCCAGATACTTGTTTGGTGGAATTCAGACCAGTTGAGGGTTTTATTATTATATTGTGGGGACCACTCTATACCACACTACCACTCTATACCACTCTATTTAATACTTTAATTCTATTTAATACTTTAATTCTATTACTAATTCCCATAAAGAGGAACTGCCGCTTCTATTTAATACTTTAATTCTATTAGTAGTTACCATAAAGAGGAACAAAATAAACAAATTTTACCAAAAGTATAATATGACTTACAAACACTACACTTGAAAGATGGTGCCTTTAAATGAAAAAGTCAGTCTTAATTGCACGACTATGTGCAACAGGGACAGATTTTTGGTTTACAAAGTCAACCAATAACACTTCGACCCTGTCTGTCTTTAACATACTTGATGGGATCTCAATGACGAATGGTCTGTACCATTGTTGGAGGAGGTATTGTGGCCCCGGTACCAAATTGGGTACCGGGGCCACTCCACTATGCAGTCCAGATAGAGGTGTATAAGATATTAAACAACGTTGACTGTTGCTGCAAAATTTTTAAATAATATTGTGGGGAACACTACACTACGCAGTCCATAAACTTTTTGGGTGGAATTCAGACCCGTGTAGGGTTTTTTAATAATATTGTGGTGACCCACTCCTCTACGCAGTCCAAGTACATTATTGGTGCGAATCATACTAGTTCAGGGTTTTTAATTTATATTGTGGTGACCCACTCCTCTACGCAGTCCAGGTACATTATTCGGTGCGATTCATACCAGTTGATGGTTTTCTTATTATATATATTGTGGTGACCCACTCCTCTACGCAGTCCAGGTACATTATTGGTGCGAATCATACAAGTTCAGGGTTTTTAATTTATATTGTGGTGACCCACTCCTCTACGCAGTCCAGGTACATTATTCGGTGCGATTCATACCAGTTGATGGTTTTCTTATTATATATATTGTGGTGACCCACTCCTCTACGCAGTCCAGGTACATTATTGGTGCGAATCATACAAGTTCAGGGTTTTTAATTTATATTGTGGTGACCCACTCCTCTACGCAGTCCAGGTACATTATTCGGTGCAATTCATACCAGTTGATGGTTTTCTTATTATATATATTGTGGTGACCCACTCCTCTACGCAGTCCAGGTACATTATTGGTGCGAATCATACAAGTTCAGGGTTTTTAATTTATATTGTGGTGACCCACTCCTCTACGCAGTCCAGGTACTTGTTTTGGTGCGATTAAGACCAGTTGATGGTTTTCTTATTATATTGTGGGGACCACTCCACTACGCAGTCCAGAAAGATACCTCGTTGCAACGTTTTGGACTAATAACTATATTGTGAGGTGTTCAGAATACACGGTAAATTAGTGGAAATGCTTGTTATTGAATGTTATTGAGGTCAATAATAGCGTAGGAGTGAAAATAAGCCCAAAAACTTGATTTTTTTACTTTTTATGCTTTTTTCAAAAAAAATCCGAATCCAAAACCTTAAATCCGAACCAAAACCTTTCGGCAGGTGTTTTGCGAAACAAATCCGAACCCAAAACATCGAGAAAATCCGGATACAAAACACAAAACACGAGACCTCAAAAGTCGCCGGTGCACATCCCTAGAATCTATATAACAAGTGATAAAGAGTCAAAATTCCAGCATAAATGTAGGCATATAGCTCTTTCACTGCTTTTTCTAATTTAACAAAGAGATTTCTCTGTCCCACAGACCTCTATGGGGGCATTAGGCAATTTATTACTCTGCACAAAGCTTTGCATCTCAGGATAACATTACTTGACTTTTACAATGGGACCCAGCTAAAGCCTCCCTGGCTTCACTGGATCCCTCATAGGTCAAAGCGTTATGCACATGCACCAACACAAACATGGGGAAAATTACTAACCCCACACAGAACCCATAGCCCCAGCGCTTTAAGGCAGCAATGCTGACCAATGTGCTACCATGTCACCCTCTATTTACTTTATTTTCATAGTGCGCCTCAGTAGATTTGTCTGCTGTTCCTCACTAAACTAGGTGCACTTTTAGTTTACAGAGATGTCTCCAGAGAGTGGAGAGTAGTTCCAGGAGTCCCTGTGAAAAACCAAGACTCAAAGTGCAGTAATGGACGTGCACACACTGCAGTAGTACATAGAAATACACAATGCAGTAATGGATGTGCACACACTGCAGTAGTACATAGAAATACACAATGCAGTAATGGACGTGCACACACTGCAGTAGTACATAGAAATACACAATGCAGTAATGGACGTGCACACACTGCAGTAGTACATAGAAATACACAATACAGTAATGGATGTGCACACACTGCAGTAGTGCATAGAAATACACAATGCAACAATGGACGTTCACCCACCGCAGCAGTACACAGAAATACACAATGCAGTAATGAACGTGCACACACTGCAGTCAGAGCTGGATTAAGACTCTGGGGGGCCCGGGGCACTTTAGACAGGGGGGCCCCTAAAGTATACTATGGCTATAATTTTAGACAAATACACAGACAATACTGTGTGCACTACTGTTAGTTGCAGGCAGCTCCCCCTTCATGAATAGAGCAGTGTGAAGTGGGACATAAATCCCAACTGTCCCTGTAGTCGGGACAAAGTCCTGACTTAGTGGGTCAGTTCCAAACTCAGCACTGCCCCACCAGAATCAGGACAGTTGGCAGAATGTCCTGCTCTCTCCTACCTGTTCTTCCTGCTTTCAATACTTGTTGCTGCCGCTTGGGTCCTAAGCTCAGTTGTGCTTGTCTGGATCCTGGAATGTTGGTTCCCTGTTTGTAAATAAAATAGGTACATGACATATAGAAATATCAGCAATGAGTGAACACAGTAGGCATCCCTGACTCTATGCAGTCCGACATTAAATCGAAAATATTCATGTTTTATTATTAGTGCCTCTTTCCTGTAACCAACCCGACTGTAAAATAATTTTATACATCTTTAATAAAAAGACCCATATCCCCCCAAACAACCCCAACATTAAATTAATAGTAATTACATTTATTAAATAAACCAATTTCCTACCATACATTAAATAATTTGCATTCACTTTTAAGAAATAGCAATCCTTTTTCCAAAACTCTGCCACACATTTAATTAATAGCGCCCAAACCACCCCAACATTAAATTAATCATCCCACCCTACATTGATAAGTCTGCACCAACCCCACTATTAAATTAAATTGCCTCACCATCACCCCACAAACAAAATAACACCCATTAATTAGCCACTACCTACCTCACACATTATATTGCCACAAGCCCCTTGTGCCCTCACACACACTATATTGCCACAAGCCCCTTGTGCCCTCACACACACTACATTGCCACAAGCCCCCTGCTTCCCTCACACACATTAGACTGCCACAAGCCCCTTTGTCACTCACCGGACTGTGAGTGCTACTTCTAAGGTAGCTAGGAACCGTGTCCGTCCATTATAATGGTTACTGCGCATGTGCAGTCCCTTTTAACCTTCAGTTCTGTTCCTTTAACTTAATTGGCTGATCAGGCAACACTCCCTATATTAAGCACCTGTGGTCAATACCACGTGGCCTGATCTTGGAGTCTCATTCCTCATGAGTCTCTGAAGGTGTTCCAGTGCCTGCTCGTGTGTTCAGCTTATGCTGATTCCTGTTTGCCGTTTTTGGTTTCCAGACCACTTCTACTCCTCGTGTTCCTAGTGACTCCAGCAGCTGATTCCTATCCGCTGCCTCCGTATATCTACAGTTACAGATTACTGCAAACTCTCCTGTGTTTCATCGTGACTCCAGCAGCTGATTCCTATCCGCTGCCTCCGTATATCTACAGTTACAGATTACTGCAAACTCTCCTGTGTTTCATCGTGACTCCAGCAGCTGATTCCTATCCGCTGCCTCCGTGTGTCTAACAAGTTACAGATCTCTCCAACTCTCCTGTGTTACATCGCTACTGTTCCAGCTGATTCCTGTTAGCTACTTCAGCGTGTCTACAGAGTACTGCTCGTCTCAGCGCTCCAGTCTGCATTCCACCTGCCGTCAGCTGACCCGCTGCCTACTGCTTCTACAGTGTGTCCATTTGTGTCAACTTGCCTGTTAGCATCGAGTCTACGCTCCTCGGCTTCCAGCTCTGCTACATCGCTTCAGCTCTCCCGTGGTCTCCTGCTGTTCAATTCGATATACTACTGCTTCCTGAGTATTTGTCGTCCTTGCTGGCCTACCTACAGTGCGCTGCACCTACCTGCCGCTTCCACTCTGCAAGGACTTCTCATCTCGTCAGTTCACTGCCGCTCAGGTATCCCTGCAGCTATCTCTAACAGCCTGCTCATCTGAACCACGGTATGCATACTTCTCATTGACTGTGCTGGTGTATTGCATATCCATCTGGACTGAGTTGTTCTCCTCCGGAGTTTCCATCCTCTGAGACTATTGTTATTATTGACTGTGTTTCCTTTTGCTGGACTATTCTAGTGACTTTGTTTATCTGTGCAGTGCTGTTCATTCATTATTATTATTGTGTGCAGTTCAACGTGGGATCAAGTTCAGTGTACCCGTGTAGACTCTGCATTGCATTTATCTCCTCGTGTCCTTCCTCACATATATATTCAGTGGTACAACTTGCTAGAGGCAGACCACTGATTCCTGTTTCCCTGTGTCACCAGTTGCATATATCCTCTCACATAAGCAGTGGTACAACTTGCTACACGCAGACCACTGACTTCCCCGTTACCTTCACCTGGATTCCATTCCTTCACTACAGACAGCTGTACAACTTGCTATACGCAGACCGCTGACTTCCACCTCCTTATTACTCCTGGACATTCTTCTCACTATAGCAGTGGTACAACTTGCCGTGTGCAGACCACTGACTACCCTCACGTGTCCTTGTCCATCCAGATCCTCGTGTTCAGTTACCTATTGTTTACCAGTGCTGCTAGTCATAGACTTTCTGAGCATTCTCTAACCATCTGCTGTTTCCAGTTACATTATCACCCTGCCACCAGAGTATCATATACCAACTCTACTGCTCTGATAAGACCAACAGCGGGTGATACTGGGTAAAGACTCCTAGTGCCCGTGACACCCCTGCTGCTCTCATCATCATCATCATTTATTTATATAGCGCCAACATACTCCGTAGCGCTTTACAATTTGGGACAAACATAGTAAACTAATAAACAAACTGGGTAAAACAGACAAAGAGGTGAGAAGGCCCTGCTCGCATGCTTACAATCTATTGGACAATGGGAGTTTGACACATGAGGCTAAGTCTACATTTACAGTCAGCCCGGCCAGACTGCAAAGGTAAAAGTGACTGTTGCTTAAAATTACTTCTCTTACATTTGAAAAGGGCAATTTATATCCCAAGAAGTATTGAATTATACTGGCAATTAAACATAGTGGCAAACTGGCTGTTCAAAACTCAATATACAAGTAGGGCAGCATTGTAATAACATATATATATGTTTTATGTTAGAACATAAAATAAATGCTTGCCTAAGGTCACAGAATAAATCAGTAATGACCTTTACAACATCATAAAATGCACCCACACTATGGCATTACATTAGGGGTATCCTCCCACATTATGTAGCACGATGCACTAAAACATGCCCTGCCATATTGTGGTCAAATTAAACGTATTTAATTCAGCCCCAAGATCAAGTTAAACATTAGGACCCCAGCTCTGCAATGCTCTGCCATTTATATTAATATTGAGCTCAGGGCTGATTTGGGGTCTACATGTTCTGCAATATTAAGTGCATTGCTATATATTGCTGTATTTATTGAAGTGTGAGCAGCATGTCTCTCCACTGTCCCAATTTAAGCAGGACAATTTCAATTTGAAGAGCATGTTTGCCACAAGTCACGCCATCTATGGTGAGTAGGTGCCATGGGGACATGCCAGCTATTTGTGGACACTTAAAGGGGCAAGTTAGAGGAAAGTGTGAAGGGCTTTAGAATTAATGAATGGGCAGATTTGGGTAGTGTGTGAGTGTAAATTGAGGGTGTGCTCTACGTAAATCATATTGTGGTTTGTTTTGTCCCGATTTTCCATTTATAAATGTTGGGAGATATGCATTGGTGAATTGAAATGCCAAGAAGCCTGGAAGACTGGAAGACAGACAGACAGACAGACATACCTTGCTCTCTGCTGCATTACTCCAAGCTGCTAAGACAGGAAGTGAAATGAGCACTTCCTGTCTGAGGCCAATCAGCAACAGGCAGCCTCACGATTGACTGCCTGTTGCTGTCATAAACCACCAATGATGTTTTTATTAACTTTCTTTTTCCCCACTCCTTCTCCGCTCGCGACACCCCCCTTCCCCTGCTCGCGGGGGAGGGGGGGGGTGAAAACAAAAGTTAATAAAAACATACAGCAGCTTCTCTCCTCCCAGGTGGCGGGGGGCCCTCAGAGAGAGGGGGGCCCGGGGCATGTGCAGAATGCAGTAATGGATGTGCACACACTGCAGTATTACAGAGAAATGCATAATGCAGTAATGGACGTGCACACACTGCAGTAGTACATAGAAATACAGAATGCAGTAATGAATTTGCACACACTGCAGTAGCACATAGAAATACAGAATGCAGTAATGGACGTGCATACACTGCAGTAGTACATAGAAATACAGAATGCAGTAATGAACGTGCACACACTGCAGTAGTACATAGAAATACAGAATGCAGTATTGAACGTGCACACACTGCAGTAGTACATAGAAATACAGAATGCAGTAATGAACGTGCACACACTGTAATAGTACAGAGAAATACACAATGCAGTAATGAATGTGCACACACTGCAGTAGTACATAGAAATACAGAATGCAGTAATGGATGTGCACACACTGCAGTAGTACATAGAAATACAGAATGCAGTAATGGACGTGCACACACTGCAGTAGTACGTAGGAATACAGAATGCAGTAATGGACGTGCACACACTGCAATAGTACAAAGAAATACAGAATGCAGTAATGAATGTGCACACACTGTAGTAGTACAGAGAAATACCCAATGCAGTAATGGACGTGCACACACTGCAGTAGTACATAGAAATACACAATGCAGTAATGGACGTGCACACACTGCAGTAGTACATAGAAATACACAATGCAGTAATGAAAGTGCACACACTGTAGTAGTACAGAGAAATACACAATGCAGTAATGGACGTGCACACACTGCAGTAGTACAAAGAAATACACAATGCAGTAATGGACGTGCACACACCGCAGCAGTGGAGAGAAATGCACAATGCAGTGCCAACCTCATTTGTCAATATTACAAGGCCTTACCCAAATACCTCCGTAATAAGTCTCCCGAATCTGTCAGTATTAGATTAGATAAATATTGTTCTGGAAAACTACAATATTAATGTTGTACTTATTTTTAGAAACAAAAAATGTCCGTTCAACATCCCTATGTCACATAAGCCAAATCCAAGATTTGTTACAGGCCATCTGACAGTGTTGTGTGTCTCTACATTTAAAATTTGTTATGGAAAGCATGTGTGTCGCTAAATGAATGTTTCACAATGTCAGCTGACATTATTATATGGCTACATGTAAGTAATTGTGAAACGGGAAGAACATTTATAAAGAAACTAATGTGCTAAACTTATTGTAACAGGCAGTCAGACGCCTGAACAACATGAAGCTAGGGAGGAGCATGAGGAGGAGGTGGAGGAGGCGCCCAGGGATTAGCCTGAGGAGGAGGAGGAGGCGCCCAGGGAGGAGCCTGAGGAGGAGGTGGAGGAGGCACCCAAGAAGGAGCCTGAGGAGAAGGTGGAGGAGACGGCGGGTGCGCCGGCGATGGAGGAGGAGGACGACTCCCATGTGGAGGCTTTTGTGGAATGTAAGTATTTTTAATAAACAAAGATATTTTTTTTGTTGTGGATAGGCCCATTGTAGTCATCATAAAGCACTGTTTTCCCATATGCCATTTGCCCGATAGCTAGTTATCCATTACAAAAACTATTAATCCTCTGACTACTAAAGTGTTTAGCATCCCATTAACCTTTGCAGACATTTTAAATTTATGTCACACTTTACGTTAAACTTCACCCCAAGAAGTAATTTATGTATGATAAATAATGTAAGCATGAAAACACCAGAACAGGAGAGGTGAACACAGCATCGGTAGGTGCGGTCATCCAAAAACGTAGAAAATATAATAAAAAAATTAAAAAAACTAAAAAACAAACAATTTCCAATTAAGAAAAAATATATGGTTTAATTTTTATTTTTTTTAAATAATCTGTTTCTGTTGTTGCCTATTTTTTATTTGTTTATATAAAAACATGTGAATTTTTTTGTGTGTGTGTCTTTTATGTAACCCCCTGTCACTGTGTGTAGTGTGGGGTGCAAAAGGTACACAGTGCACCTCCTTCTCAAGCCCTGGCTAGCTGATGGGCATGGGTGTAAATGATCAGGGGGTCCCTGCACATGCAGGTGTTTCTTTGTAGTTAGTGGGACACAGGTAATGTCACTTTGGTGCAGTGTAATAGAAGTCACAATAATTTGGGCGCCAGACCATCTCTATAACAAACTCAACTCTTTATTTACACTCTTCCTCCAGCACGATAATCATAATGGTTGCAGCAATAAAGAAATATATGTACAGCTCCTTACTCTCTCCAGCACAGTTCTTAATGAGCAATACGAATATGGTTGCAAATATATCTCATTACTCCTCCTGCACAGTTCTTAATGTTATCCAGATGTTTATGTAACATAAATCATTGGTCTCTCTTACACTCCATACTCACTGCAGATACCCTTTCTGCAGGGGCACATGCATGGATGCTAATAGGCAGGCAGCCTCTCCTCCATGCAGCTCTGACACGTCACTCTGTGTACTCTCAGCCTCAGGATCTGACACTACAGCTACCAGGCCTCTTGTAGCAGCCCTCACTCCAGGGCCTCTTCCATGCAAAGTGTCCCCCTCTCTCTTGGGTTCTCTATAGTGGCATGGAGTTCTCCCCCTCATCCAGTGCACACATTCCTTGCCCTGGCTCAGTCACCATGCTCAGACTTCCAGGCAATGCTGGGGGAGCCTGGGAGCTTCCACCCCAGGTCCCCAGCTACAACTCTCCTCTTGTGTCTCCCTTCTCAGTTCCTACCCCCCCTTAATGACAGCCCCTCCTTCCTCTCACTTAGTCTCACAGGCTGGGCTGGGTTATCACCATGGTAACCAGTTTATGTAACTTTTCAGAAACTTCTATCTTACCCTCTAGGTGACCCCTCCTCTATTCACTGAGGTAAAGGTTTAACTAAAACACCACTAGGGGGGTGTTACATTCTCCCCCGATTAGCTGGGCACCCTAAACTACACCTAATGGGGCTGCCTAGCTAATCTCACTCACACCTAACTCACATATGACCACACACATGTAAACTTTTCTACATCACTATTGCATGAAAAATCACAGTGTAAAGTGAATACATACATAGCAATACAATGGCAGTATCAATATAAAACACATTTCACATTGCATACCCCACAACACCCCCAATGGATGTAAACATGTGAGTCACAGGTGTCCTGTTTTCTTTCAATGTACATTTAAATATGGCTTTATGCCAAAGCAATGTAGCACCTGCCCATGCCTGCCCATGTCTCCCCCCTCCTGGGTCAAAAAGAGACAGGTGGCTCTCGTGGGCCCCTCCCAACAAATACATCTCAGCAATATATGCAGGGGTGGCATTTGACCAGCGGGGTTGTCTTCCCCCCCTTTCTCTCCAACGTGGACGATCTGCCTTTCTTTGCTCCCCCTAATCCTCCGGAAGGGCAATATACAGACGTCACTTGCACAACCTGCCTCTCTTTGCTTCCCCAAATCCTCAGGAAAGGCAATATACAGACTGCATTGTAATTGCACCTCACATGTTGAACCTTTTCTTCTTTTGCTTCCCACTCAGCTGGGATAAGTGGCACTACAAGTCTCAGCAACAAGCACACTGCTGCTCCATATACTGTCCTGAACAGAACTACTCAGCAAACAACTTGCTTTACCTCCTCATTACCCTTGGTCTCTGTTGGGCACCTAGAGACGGTCAGACATGGTGTCCCAAGGGTGTTTCTCCGGCTGGGCACACTGCTCTCAGTTCCTGTGTCCTGCAAGCACTTTCTCCATCTGTTGTGCTCGAGCCCCACGTTGGGCGCCATTATGTAACCCCCTGTCACTGTGTGTAGTGTGGGGTGCAAAGGGTACACAGTGCACCTCCTTCTCAAGCCCTGGCTAGCTGATGGGCATGGGTGTAAATGATCAGGGGGTCCCTGCACATGCAGGTGTTTCTTTGTAGTTAGTGGGACACAGGTAATGTCACTTTGGTGCAGTGTAATAGAAGTCACAATAATTTGGGCGCCAGACCATCTCTATAACAAACTCAACTCTTTATTTACACTCTTCCTCCAGCACGATAATCATAATGGTTGCAGCAATAAAGAAATATATGTACAGCTCCTTACTCTCTCCAGCACAGTTCTTAATGAGCAATACGAATATGGTTGCAAATATATCTCATTACTCCTCCTGCACAGTTCTTAATGTTATCCAGATGTTTATGTAACATAAATCATTGGTCTCTCTTACACTCCATACTCACTGCAGATACCCTTTCTGCAGGGGCACATGCATGGATGCTAATAGGCAGGCAGCCTCTCCTCCATGCAGCTCTGACACACTCTGTGTACCTCTCAACTGCAGCTCACCCCTCCTCTGCGGGGATGATGTCTCCTGTGCTCTGACACGTCACTCTGTGTACTCTCAGCCTCAGGATCTGACACTACAGCTACCAGGCCTCTTGTAGCAGCCCTCACTCCAGGGCCTCTTCCATGCAAAGTGTCCCCCTCTCTCTTGGGTTCTCTATAGTGGCATGGAGTTCTCCCCCTCATCCAGTGCACACATTCCTTGCCCTGGCTCAGTCACCATGCTCAGACTTCCAGGCAATGCTGGGGGAGCCTGGGAGCTTCCACCCCAGGTCCCCAGCTACAACTCTCCTCTTGTGTCTCCCTTCTCAGTTCCTATCCCCCCTTAATGACAGCCCCTCCTTCCTCTCACTTAGTCTCACAGGCTGGGCTGGGTTATCACCATGGTAACCAGTTTATGTAACTTTTCAGAAACTTCTATCTTACCCTCTAGGTGACCCCTCCTCTATTCACTGAGGTAAAGGTTTAACTAAAACACCACTAGGGGGGTGTTACATTTATAATGTAATTATCAAACATGTATTTGTGTAATTTTGTCAAATAATGATTGTACATTTATCACATATATTAGGCTTTATTTTTCAGAGGTCACAGCATGGTTTGGCAATGTTCCTGTTTGGTTATCTTTCTTCCCCTTATTCAGGCCCACAAAGTTGACAGAGAATGGCATGGTTGGGAATTGAACTCATGACCCCAGTTCTGGAAGGCAGAAGTGCTAACGACTAAGCTACTATGCTTCTGGATTGTGGTCTCCATAGTTTTTTTGTACAGTTGAGTACATGACATACAAGCCGTAGATGAAGAAAAAACAAGGTTTCAAGACAAAATAAAAATAGTTACATTTACCTCAAAGGAGCCTGTTCCCTCCAAATCAACACCCCATCCCCTTTTGAGTCTTAGTCCATTCATAGTAATAAATGTCAGCATGCACATAATAATGTGAATGTGGCCTGTGGGCCACAATCCTTTTTGAAAGTAAAACATTGTAATAAATTAAAAATGCACCTTGCCCTAACAAAGTTGCATTTGAAGGGGAGATACATCTAAAATATGAGAACAGATTTATCATTGTGGTAGAGCATGTAGTAGACCACTTTTGAACGACAAAGTAAAAATCAATCAATCAAGTGTTTGTGTGTTACATGAAAACAAACCATTACTTTCCTTATTAGCTAAATACTATCCTCATACTAGCCCTTGCAAAAACAAAACATGGTTTGGGCAAAGTTTCTCTCATTAATGAATAAGGCCCACAAGCTGCACACAGATGCTATAGTCATGCTTGGTATTCAAACTCATGACACCAGTGTTGGGTGATAGAAGTGCTAACCACTAAGGTACCCGTGCAAATTTTAATTGGCTTATATTTTTGGGTAATAAAGAAGAGTGGCTGTGTTGTATTGTTTTTTTTCTTGAAGTACTATTATCTAGGTCTTACATCTGTGGCACACATGCTGTATTGTTGAGTTTCTCGCTGTAGTCTATAGAATGTATTTATTTTTCTAAATGAAAGTTACCTTAGTGGTTAGCCAATCCACCTTCCAACAATGGAGTCATGAGTTTGAGTCCTGACTCATTTTGTAATGGTCAGGACACAAATTTTTAGCATATATTAATTTTAATATATATATATGCATGTTTATTTATGCTAGCAAATTAGATGCATTTGCATCAATATACACTCAGTTCAACTCAAACACATTATACGATCTTTCATGTCCGTGATTAAAAAGGTGTGTTGATTTAACTGAGTAACACCTTAAAATCATTTGTCAAAGGTAATCTAATTATACAAATGCTAACGCGAATAATAGGGTAACAAGAATTCTACACAATATATTATTATTATCCTTTATTTGTTAGGCGCCACAAGGTTTCCGCAGCGCTGTACTATTGTATAATATACACTCGATTGATTGTGTTTTAACATTTGTAAACAAACTCTTTACAACTCCCATATTTGCCATTACGTAATACCGTCTTATCTTTAAATAAGAAGTGGATCTTAAGAAGTGGATCTTAAGATGGACTTCCTGCTTAAGATCCATTGCATCTTATTTTCCATTGCTTAAGAGATTTAAGATGGGCGTGTCCTTGATCTTCCGTTCCTTATTGAATTGCGAATTTCTTATCTCTCCATTTGTTCTTAAAATACTCATAGTAACTTACATACAAGATCAGATCTGTAATGAATCAGGCCCAATGTCTTTAGTTGAATGGCAGGGGGGTGGGCCTTATGACACAATGTCCACATCATCGTTCCCCGCCCCCCACTGCTGTTATAGGCTTAGAAAGATTATGACAAGTTAGGGGCAGGGCCACGATAAGGCGATTCGCCCCCCAAAGTTGGCAAGTATGGGTAAGACTAGATTAGCTTGGGACCACAACCTGTGGGTTCCCCACAGTGAAAGCCTATCACTCTGCTGCAGGTGTCCCTGGTGACAACCAGTATCCATGTGCCTAGGTTACTCAGCACCATAAGAATAAATTAAAAGCAGCATAGTCAGTCCTCATCTGGACTGAACTTTACAAACCACAAACTGTGTGTTTTACAATGTCCAGCAAGTGTTATCTCAGAATTATGAGAGAGGCCATTAGCCGAAGGAGTTTAAAATCATGTGTTGTGAGCTGATAATGTTACTCACCACTGGGGGTTTTAAGGATGTAGTGTAATCAGCCAATTAGGAAGGAAGTGGGAGTGTCGTGGAAAGAATATATCAAGCAGTGTGAGAAGGAGAGAGCTTCCTGTTTCCTGGATCCGGAGAAGCTGCAGCATCAGGCTTAGTATCTGGCTCCTCTTTATTTGTAGTTTTATCTATTGTGGTTTGTTTTTGCTTTCTCTACCTCTCTCTCTCTTCTCTCCTTTTCGTTTGTCCGCTTCTCCTGTCTGATTTTCCCCCTTTTTCTTTACTTTGTCCTCCTTTCCCCAGCATGGCATCATCCCGCCCTAGAAGGTCCCGCTCCATTCCCGCCAGGTTTGCGGGGTCCCCTCCCCCCCCGTCGTCGCTGGCTGCGACTTTAGCCCCAGCAGTTCCCCCTGGTCCCCCCCCCCGTACTGCCCAGTTGCCAGTATGCCCCCCGGGTCCTCCCGGCGGAGGCATTAGCCTGTCCATAAGGGCAGCCGCCCGCCGCCCACGTGATTTAGCCGCCGCGAGTGTGTCTCGCGGGGCCGGGTCGCGCACGGAGGTCTAGGGCTCCGGAGCGGGCGGTGAGGCCGCTCGTGCCCGGAGCCGTCCACCGCATTAGGCAGGCTGCCAGAACCCGAGGCAGGGGATCGCCTTCCCCCGCGCCTGGGGTTCCCTCCGTGGCCTCGCCTGATTTAGCCCCCCCTCCCTCCTCCGTCGGGTCTTCTGACTCTCCCGCCATCCCTCCTGGACATGGCGCTTGTAGTGTGGTCCTGGGCCAGCCTGCGGTGGAGCAGGGCCAGGGGTCCCCTTATAGAGGCCTGGGGCCCGTTATTGTCCATCCTGTTTGTTCCCCGGGGTCACTAGGTCCGGGGGCGGTTTCAGGGTCCCCCTCCTTGGCTTCTTCTGGGCAACAGTTTCCTGGGTTCCAGCCACATTCTCTCCATCATCCGTCCCAACTTTCCTCCCTGTCCTCCTCCCAGGTCAGGGACCCCCCCCTCCTCCCTCCTCATCCTCCCCCCTCCTTTTTTCCATGGACTCCTTGCATCAGGCTGGGGTGGGGATATCATCCAACAGGGCCCCTGGTTTGCTGGGCCCAGCCCCGGTGGGTTTCCCCCTAGAGATGGGGGGTTCTGCCCATCAGCAGTCCCCTTCTGTTTGTTCGGCTCCTAATCGATCAATGGCCCCTGACACAGCCGTGATGTGGCCGTTGCAGCAACATGTCGGCCAGCAACACAGGGTGGAGGGACCCGCCCCCTCTTGGTCATTACCGTACCCCCCTAGAGGTTATGGGTCTGTAGTGGAAGCGGGGAATTTGTGGTCGGCCCCTTATCCAGCCTTAGCGGGTCAGTACGTGCATTCTTATCCTCAACCCTCCTTGTTTAATAGTCCTAGCGTTTCTGGTACGGATTCGTTTTCTCTGATTAGACAACAAGGAAGTAGGGATCAAGGGGTTCCCCCTCAAGCGGGTTTCCTAGGTCACCTCATGGTTCCCCCCCCGGTGCCTACCCCGGATGGGGTTCCTATTCAACAATTGCATAACCTGTCTTCCCCACGTGCTAACATGTCTTCTTATCCAGTTTCACAGATGCAGCCATCTTCAGTCGCAGGGCAGACGGGCGTGGACGGAGCAGGGTCGCAGCTCCAACAGGAAGAGGCAGCGGGGACTTCGACAGGGCAGCAGGGGTCGCACCAAGTCGTTTCGGAAGGCGAGGGCGGAGCGAGATTGGATCTGCAGGAGGCGCAGGGAGCGGTCGGTGAGTATGATGGTTCTACTGTAAGCAACACCTACATGTCCAGTTCTAGCATAGCCACCACCAGTGATGAGTCAGCCCCATCTTCTCCCAGGCAGGGTCAGCGCAAGCTCATTAAAATTCTTAACACTCACTTCGGAGGAACTAAGAGGAAGAGCGTAGATCGGCGGGAGGCAGCGTCTCCCACTCCGGCTGGAGGTCCCCTGGTTAGATGTGAAAACACGGCATTGTTGATAGGAGTTAGGCGCAGCATGAGGCACAAGATCAAGAGAGGTCATTATGTTGATATATTTGAACTGACGAAGGTCGCTCAAAAGGAGTTGGCGGCTGCGTGCATGCGAGGGGGAGTCGGGGAGGATGCTTACAGAAACTTTTCGAACTGGCTGACAGGGTACTCCGTTTTCTCAGCTTGTTATTTGGAAACTAGACCTGATGCACTTATAGACGTATGGAAATACCTTCACCTTATTAATGAGATGCATAGTTGTGAACGCCCAGGTACCTGGAGACTGTACGATAAGCTGTTCCGCGAGAAGGTACACGGTCAGCTTTATATGCCCTTGGCTTTTAAGGATGTTGAGATCTGGTTAAGATTAAATAGAGCCCAGGTGTGGGAGGTGAGCATGGGGTACGGTCCCCCTCAGTTAGCCAGGTTTCCGTATGGGGGGAGACGAGGTGCTCCCCAGTCTTCCAAAAACCGTTGCTTCGCCTTTAACAATTCCTCATGCGGGAGGGGGGATTCATGCCGGTATAGACACGTCTGCACCAATTGTAGAGGTAGTCATCCCCTTAAAGAATGCCCTAGGGGCTCCGTCGGAGTCGGTAGGGGACGGGGAGGGGCGGGGGGTTCTGTCTAAAGCGGACTCCCCCATTATATTCCCTATCCTCTGCAAATGGCTGTCCCTTTACCCAGATGCGGCGCAGGCCTCTTTTCTCAGGGAAGGTTTTCGCCTTGGTTTTCGTCTTCCCATAAATAGTGGGGTGGCGGGTACTGCCGCCAGAAACCTTCGCTCAGCGTATGCACACCCCGACATCCTAGCGGAAAAAGTAGGTAAAGAGATAGGCCTTGGGCGCATGGTGGGTCCTTTTTCATCCCCTCCCATTCAAGACTTAGTCATTTCCCCGGTGGGAATAGTACCTAAGAAGGCCCCAGGAAAATTTAGGTTAATCCAGCATTTATCTTACCCGGCGGGTAAGTCAGTTAATGATGCTATTGACCCCCAAATTAGCTCAGTGGTGTACCAGTCCTTTGATGATGCGTTAGCACTAGTGAGAGAATTTGGCAATGGTGCGCTTATGGCCAAGTTGGACATAGAATCGGCTTTTCGCCTCCTTCCGTTGCATCCAGAGTCCTTTAAATTTATGGGTTTTAGAATTCAGAACCGTTACTATGTGGATCGGTGCCTGCCAATGGGCTGTTCAGTATCGCGCGCATATTTTGAGGCGTTTAGTTCATTCCTCCATTGGTGTATCGGGGCAGGGACGGGACATCGCGGCATTGCGCATTATCTGGATGACTTCTTGTTTATAGGGCCGGCTAATTCCCCTAGTTGTAAGGAAACACTGTATGCTGCGCAAGCGTTATTTCGGGTGATGGGGGTGCCAGTAGCTGCAGACAAAACGGAGGGCCCGGCCACATGCCTGAGGTTTTTAGGTATCGAAATTGACACATTGGAAGGTTGTTGTCGTTTACCATCTGATAAAGTGGCAAAGTTACAATCCCTGATACGAGAGGTCTTGGCTGTTCCATCTTGTACGTTGCGTAAAGTTCAATCATTGCTAGGTTCTTTCAACTTTGCCTGCCGAGTAATACCCATGGGCCGAGTATTTTGTAGGAAGCTTCAGCTAGCAACATCAGGCTTGCGTAGTCCCCATTCCCAGGTGTGTTTGTCGACAGAGATCAGGGAAGATCTAGGCATATGGAGTCGTTTTCTAGTGGTTTTTAACGGTGTGAGAGTATGGCCAGCACACGCAGTAGCTAGTACATCGTTGGATTTGCATACAGACGCATCAGGCTCGAAAGGTTTTGGTGCCTTTTTTCAAGGGGAATGGTGCGCGGCACCCTGGCCGGAATCATGGAGATCCGAAGGCCTGGTGCGAAATCTGTTAACGTTAGAGTTGTTTCCCATCGTTGTGGCTTTGGAGCTGTGGGCTGTCCGGTTGCGCGGCAGGAGCGTGGTTTTTTGGTGCGACAACTTAGGTGTGGTGCAGGCTATTAACAAGCAAAGCGTCTCCTCACGTACGGCGATTAATTTGCTCCGTGTCCTGGTGTTGAGGTGTTTAGAGTCTGATATTACCTTTCGGGCACGTCATGTTCCTGGCGTGGACAACCAAATAGCTGATGCTCTTTCCCGCTTTGAATGGCAGCGTTTTAGATCTCTGGCTCCACATGCAAGTTTAACTGGCTTACAGTGTCCTCCTTATGTTTGGCAGATGGTTCGTTAGGGATAAGGTGGCTAGCAGAAGCGTCCCTGGCTCCGGCAACTAGAAAATGTTATCAAGGGGCATGGGAACGTTGGTTGAGTTACTGCGCATCTTGCAACAGCGACACTTCAGGTCAGATTCCCTCCATTACGGGTTTTATGTGGAAGTGTTACAACGAAGGGGTTTCTAGAGCAAAAATGGGGTCCCTTTTGGCTGGTATTTCATTCACGGCTAAGTTGAACAACGCGCAGGATCCCACAAAGTCATTTATCATAACTAAAGTGCTGAAGGGTTGGTCCAGGATTCAGCCTATAACTAGCGACACACGCCGGCCGATTGACGGGCAAATTTTAGCCAGATTGATTGCGGCATTGCGTTATTTAGCTACAGATGACTATGAGGCTTTACTATTCGGGCTGGCTTTTTCAATGGCGTATCACGGAGCCTTTAGGGTTAGTGAGTTGGTAGCCAGATCTAAGAACGACATAGGGGGAGCTTTGTTGTTTAGAAATGTTATTTTACAAACTAATGTGATACGTTGTAAGATAGTCAAGTCCAAAACGGATCAGATAGGCAGAGGTCATTGGTTAGCTATTACGGAGCAGCAGGAAACATCCATATGCCCGGTCAAGCTGGCCAATCAATTCGCTAAAATTCGCCCCCCAGGGGAAGGTTTGTGGTTAAGTCATTCGGACAATACGCCAGTAACTAAATTTCAATTTAGTGCTTTGTTAAAACGGGCCCTTGGGGAGGTTGGCCTTAACCCTGTTGAATATGGCACGCATTCTTTCAGAATAGGGGCGGCCACCGCCGCTGCAGCCAGAGGGGCATCTGTCAATGAGATTCAAGCGCTAGGGAGATGGAAGTCACATGCCTACAAGAAATATATCCGGCCGGATAAATGAGCCTTGTAAGGGCTCTTATATATATGGTCATGTTCTCTCCTTATGTCTCTCATGGTTCTTTATCGCTTTCATCTCTTCTTTTCTCATCTATCACTTGGTGACCCAGGGTTATTGCTGCTCGCTGTGTTAAACGGGGGCATGGAGGGATTTTTCCTCTTGTCTTCCTTGGCAAGGCCTGATTAGTGTGTGTGCCTCCCGGGGTTTACAAGGGGTTTTTACCTTCATATGGGTTACCAATTTTCCTCTTCATTTTGTTAAGAGTTAAAAGAATAAAGATAATTTCAGCTTAGCGAGACAAAATAGATAAAAATAAATAAATAAATCAGTCAATAAACGAGACAAAATAGTTAAAATCAATTGCTTCTAGAACTAAAGATAGGATCTTTTTTCCTTTTCCAATATTCGAATTTAGTTGGGGTGGCCCCTCTGGTAGGGAGGGGATACCTCAGCGAAGTGTTAAAATTGAAATAAAAAAAAAAAAAAAAAAAATATAGTTCTGTTTCTTAACACGGTTGTTTGGTGGATCATTTCTCAGATACGGTTATGATTGATGAGACTATTCATTCTGTTTTAGGTTTTTCGGTGAAGAAGACAAGGATATGGGTCGTGGGTCATTCATTTATCTTTTGGGCTGCGAAGCACAGGATAGCGGAGAGGTGGTCCGGTTTCACACACCCAGTTGACATCCGCTGGTTGGGTAAAAGGGGCATGGTATGGGCGGCTTTGATTCCCACGTTAGGGGAAGAAATAGAAGTACACGGTACCCCGGATATAGTGGTCATTCATTTGGGAGGTAATGATGTAGGAAAGGGCAAATCCCTTGATTTAATCATTAATATTCGTGAAGATCTCGCACAGATACATGCCCGATGGCCTTCAATGAAGGTTTGTTGGTCCAACATAATACCTCGATTGTCCTGGAGATCATCTATCCCCCCGGCCACATTGATAAAGGTGGTTAAAAAGATAAATGGATACGCAAGGCAGAACATCAGGGGCACGCAGGGGGTTGTCATTAGTCATCCTGGGTTAACGGTAGACAAGAGGCATCTTTTTAGAGCAGATGGGGTTCATTTGTCGCCAGTAGGAATGGTTTTGTTCATAGAGAGGATTTTTTCAGAGCTCAAGGGTTTAGTTTTTTCTTTAGGTGGCGGGCCGCGTGGTCCGTAGGGCACTCGGCTGTGGCAGGAGAGCATGGCAGTCATAAGGTTGTTAAACATACGGTACTTAATGTGTTGGCAATATAGCCTTGGTTCCCTCAATGTTATTAGACTCGTTGGTACTCTTGTAAGGAGTATCAGGTTTTTGCCTAGAAAGGGCTTGACCAGTTTGAGTTCAGAGGGTATTGAGTTAATTTATAGTGTATAGTACCGGCCAATAGTTAAGGTGTTAACCTAGGTTGGTGGAAAGGAGGCGATCTTCCACCGTATTGGTTCATGTTGGTTTTAGATGGCTGCCCTTGCTCTTCGCCACCTCTATAAAGAAAAAGGTCCAAATTGCTTATAGCTTTTGATAGTATTGATAGATAAAATAAAATAAAGATAATTAAAAATAAAATAAAATAAACATATAATTTAAATAATAATATGTAATAAAAGGACCTTTTTTATTCCAAACTTAAGTCGGTGTCCGTGTCTTTATTTTATGGTTGTATATGTGGGGATGTTTTAAACAAAGAGGGGAATGCATTTGAAGGGTAATCAACACTATGCATTTTATTATGAGAGAGGCCATTAGCCGAAGGAGTTTAAAATCATGTGTTGTGAGCTGATAATGTTACTCACCACTGGGGGTTTTAAGGATGTAGTGTAATCAGCCAATTAGGAAGGAAGTGGGAGTGTCGTGGAAAGAATATATCAAGCAGTGTGAGAAGGAGAGAGCTTCCTGTTTCCTGGATCCGGAGACCCACCCACCCGCCCTGGTTCCAGGTTATTGGTTATATTCCCTCGTCACGAGGAGCGAGGTTTTTTAATGGCAGGAGAGCATGGCAGTCATAAGGTTGTTAAACATACGGTACTTAATGTGTTGGCAATATAGCCTTGGTTCCCTCAATGTTATTAGACTCGTTGGTACTCTTGTAAGGAGTATCAGGTTTTTGCCTAGAAAGGGCTTGACCAGTTTGAGTTCAGAGGGTATTGAGTTAATTTATAGTGTATAGTACCGGCCAATAGTTAAGGTGTTAACCTAGGTTGGTGGAAAGGAGGCGATCTTCCACCGTATTGGTTCATGTTGGTTTTAGATGGCTGCCCTTGCTCTTCGCCACCTCTATAAAGAAAAAGGTCCAAAATTGCTTATAGCTTTTGATAGTATTGATAGATAAAATAAAATAAAGATAATTAAAAATAAAATAAAATAAACATATAATTTAAATAATAATATGTAATAAAAGGACCTTTTTTATTCCAAACTTAAGTCGGTGTCCGTGTCTTTATTTTATGGTTGTATATGTGGGGATGTTTTAAACAAAGAGGGGAATGCATTTGAAGGGTAATCAACACTATGCATTTTACTGCAATTATTGTACAATATAACAGTATATTGTTCAGGGAAACATTACTTGTGCTAGGAAAGCAAATTTACTCATTTGTGTGTGTTATTCACTTCTGTTTCACAACCCATTAGCACACTTAGGGTTAAACCAGCAACACACGAATGTAATCATATTTTGTTTAACAACTCTTAACTGTGTCAAAGGTTTCTGGAGGAACTGCTCAAAGCAACAGAAACTACTTCCTGTTTAATTTTCTTGTGTCTCGTTTTATATCACTTCTCAATCTCTTTCTCTCTCCTCTGCTTTGCTGCCTCTGTTCCCCGATCCTCTTACTTTGGGGTCTATTTTACAATAGCCCTCACAATTTTCTATCATGCAATTTAACAAAAACATTTCACTGGGGCAATTGAGCAATGCTCAGATCCCCAGCGACACTGGGGCGGAGAGGGTTTGGGGGTGGCCAAGCATTTCAGAAGCACTAGGCACGCCCCTGAGGCATGGCCACACGCACTGTTACGTGGACACACTACTAGCATGATGCAGCCATAGTCCCTTTTTCGGGGGAGGCGTGTCTGTATCCCAATTTGGACATTGCAAAAGTTGGGAGATATGGTAAAATGCTCATTTGCTCTGTATAAGTCGGAAAGGATATATAGAATAAGTCTGCACGATGTTGCAATTTGAGATAATAAAACCATGGCCTTGCACTTTCAGCCTTTCACTAAGTGTCCACCAACTTGGTATAATAATAATAGAGGTGTTATAATAATATAGGGGTACTAATAACATGATGAACACTATATGCCACAGATGAAGATGTTCATGGACACTACAGCTTTCTGTACAGAACACCCTGCCACCTTCACTTTGTATGTTTATGACCAATCTGTTGTAACGCCTGAGTCATGTCTGGATTTTCTTGCTGTTGCTGTAACCACTCATCACAATTGTGCAACTAATAAGTTTCTGGCTCTCATTGGGCTGGATCAAATGCAGAGATCGACAGTTGTACCACTTGCTGGGCTACCTAACGAGCAGGGGAATTGCCTCCAACCACGTACTATAATCAGCTGTTCCAACTGGAGACTTTCAACGATTCTGGGAAAGTGTGTCTACATTTTGGTGATTCTTTCCTGGATGAGACACCTATTTCTGCTCCAACACTACTAGATTGGCAGAATGTAGCTAAACCAGAAAATTGCTGTCTGTGACAACTTTAAACTGAGAGGCAACCAGACACCCAACACATTTTTCAAGTCACTACAAAACAGGTCCAGCAGCTTTAACTTGAGTAAGCGCGAGCAAAATTGAGATGACTATGCTGGTGTGTGTGTTTCTCACTCACTGTCCTCTAATAGCGGTGCCTCCACACAAGTCTTCTCCAGGTCTATGGGGGTGTGAAGGGCGACCACCAGGGTCAACATTTACACAGAATGTGACACACACAAATATGATGCAAAAAAACTGAGTTTTATTATTCGGGAGAAAAATATGATCAAAAGTGGTAGCAGGAATTTAAAGTTGATAATATATTATCAACAAGATCGCAACAACAATTCTTTAACATTAATTGCAATAGACTATAATTGTATCTACAAATATACACATTGACAATACAATAAAGGATAGCTAAAATGTACAACCAAGGTGACATAGTACGCACAGAGAAAAAAGTGTAGTTTCTCATAATGCCATTTTTCCTGCTTCAGGAGATACGGTTTGTCATTATGGCAGGGGGACATTGCAGGCTCCCCTGCTATAGTGACACCAGCCCCGGCTGGCTTAGCCTAGCGCTGGTTGTAGTAAAATTGGGGGAACCCCACACTTTTTCCCTTCCAAATCCTGATACTACCAGCAGGCTGAAACTGACAGGTACTTTTCCTGCTGTGTCCTGTGTTGTAGAGCAGAACAGAACATACCTACACCCATATTTATCCCCGCACGTACCTTCAAAATCCGTTCCTTGTTGAATTGGGGAGCACACAGAGCAGATTTACGTCCCTTTAAAAAATATACAGCTTGCACTCATTATGGGGTTTTTTTGACGAATCAGGCCCTAAATCACTACCTAGAAATTATTAGTCTACTGCAATTGTTATAAAGCTTTGCTGGTGCACACTTAATTTAGGTGGTAATCCGGGTTACTTAAACAAACTATGACGTCGATACTTTATAAGTAGAGTCTCAGAAGAAACGCATTAAGGGCCTGATTCAAGTTTAAATGTGAATACGCAAGGCAGAGGCAGAACTAGCTAGCTGTGGGCCCCGGTGCAGGGAAGTGGGGAGAAGGGAATCGGGGCCCCTGGCCCTCTGCATCTGCCATGCAGTGGGCTTCATTATCTCCATGTGCACGGCACCTGCCACACCAATGGTAGTTCTGTCACTGAAGCAAGGTATACTAATGATAAGATTTTAATTGTCCACCAGCTCAATCCCAGAACTAGATGTTATTGCAGCAAAGAAAATTAGCAATCACAATGATTTAGGAAAAGGAGAGTAACATTGAAGTGCGTGGAGGGTTATCTCTGATGCAGAGTGATGTCAGGTCTACATGGTTTATCTGAAACTTTCTGAAAAAGTTAGCAATCGGTGGCAATACCAGATCTTCATTGATATCAGGTTCCTCAGAGAGAGCATTGCAGAGAGTTAACCAATCATATGTTGTGTTTGCCTTTTGTGATTCTTTTTTTGAAAGTAGGTTTCATAAGTAGGTTGTCACGAATGCCCAGAGTTTCTCAGATACAGCAATCTGAAACAGCTGGCTGTGACTGGAGTTACCTTGATCACTTACCAATGAATACACCTATTCTGACCACATGAAGGATTTACTCTAGAGTCCTTGCACTCACCATACTGTAGGTCTCCTCTTTAGAAATGAGCAGTATTACTAGGTAAGGCAACTGATTTAACTTCTCACACTGCTCTCATCCCCACCTTTGGAACTTAGTCTAATCTGTCAATGTCAGGACAGGTTGATTCCCAGAATAACACAGGGCTTTCCAAGTGAGTTGTCCATGAGTGACATATATGTCTGGCATCTCATATGATTCTCACCTCTGCTCTGCTAGCTGGTCAGACTGTAAACACAAGCTGTCTTTCTCAGAGATGTTATTGGTCTGGCCTGTTTACTTTCAAAAGACTCTTGCATAGGTCAAACTGATGTCATTCAGCATAGCACACTTTGGAAAGGTTACATACAATATACACATTGTCATACATGAAAATTCAAGTAAAAATAACAATCAGTGGTTAGACATAATACATAATCGTCACAGGGAGGAAAGAGGGGGAAGGGATTGATCCTCAAACTAGTGCTGCATCTAGTCAACATAGATGATGTAAGGAGGAATATAAGCTGTAGTAGCAAAAAATGCCCAGATTCGGTTTAGGACTCAAAGCAACAGCCCAACCCAGAAATGTCTCAGGGACCAGACAAAATTCCCTTTTCTATTGTGGACTCACGCCTCAAGCAGGGAAAGGAACTATAGGGAGTGTTTGAATTCTAACCAGCTAGCCCAAGTGGAGACATAACCTGTGTATCGATCAGTACTGGATAGGGAAAGATCATCCATCGCTATGTAAAAATCAATTCATGTTATCCACTCCTTAAGGGTAGGGGGAGGAGGGAATCTCCATTGGACAAGTATCACCGTTTTAGCTGCATCATTAAAATGTTTGAGAAGTGATTTCTTGTATTGAGATATAGGAATACTCGTATGGTTCTGTAACCAGAAACTCGGGCCTGAGAGAACCGGACAACCCAAGATTTTTCAGAAGCTTCTTTAACTTTGAGCCAAAACTTTTTGGTACTGCAACATCAGATTGGTTAGAGATACTGCAGGGTTGGTAATGATAGCCAACAGATCATTTGCAAAAAGGGCTAATTTATGGGTGTACCCTCAACCCACCTGGACACCTGAAACATTAGGATTATTTGTAAAAGAGATAGCCAAGGCCTCTATGCACAAAACAAACACTAGAGGAGATAGGGGGCACCCCTGCCTTGTTCTATTATAAATATTAACAGGGTCTGAGAGAGAACCAGCTGAGGATCTGGGGAAGGGAAGAAAGAAGGCAGAAGCAAAAAGGGTAAGGCAAATTTACATAAATGACAACATATAATTGCAAAATTGTAACTGAGCAAAAAAACACCGCACCTAAACCCCAGGGAAGGGACCAGTTCCATGGAGAGGTAGTAATAAAGGGGCGGTAATGCCAACATTGACACAGTGGCGCCAGCTTCCAATTTGTGAAACTACTGTTCAGCAAACATATGAGTCAAATGGACCCTACCTAGGCAACATGAAAGTTATGTAATGTAGACAAAACTGTAAACATAGTGGAAAACGAAAGGGTAAATGGAGAAAGAAAAAATAGGAAATGTAATAGACTATTACCATAAAAGGATTATTTACCCAAATGACTCACAAGGTGGCAAGTCAGGGGGAAAGGAGAGGGCAATGGTTTGCACCGCCAAGGACAGGACATGAAATTAGGGCTTATCCAAACTAATAGATGAGTGCCAGAAATTTCACGATTCTTGCTGGGAAACCCAGCAGAAGCAAGGTCCACTGCAGCCCAGACCTGGTCCTACCCCAAAAACCCCTACCAGTATAGGTGTTAAAGGAAACTATTAGAGCTAAGTTCATAGGAAGGTACCTAGTGCTGTTAGTTAGAAAAATTAAATCACCTCCCCGAGAGTGTCAGCACTAACTGGAGAAGAGTAAAAAACCCTGTTGAGGAAACAGAATTAACAATGAACTGCATCAATGACATTGATCAACATCAGTATATTTGAGGTAAAGGTAAACAAAATCAACAAACGAATATCTGATATAGTAAATGGAACATCAACCAAACCCAAGGACTGCTCAGTGAAGTCCAGAAATAAAATTCTCCAACACATAGATAATAATTAGGGATGTGCACCGGCGACTTTTGAGGTCTCGTGTTTTGTGTTTTGGATCCGGATTTTCGTTATTTTTGAGGTTCGGATTTGTCTCGCAAAACACTTGACGAAAGGTCTCGGTTCGGATTTAAGGTATTGGATTCGGATTTTTTTTGAAAAAAACATAAAAAGTTTAAAAATCAAGTTTTTGGGCTTATTTTCACTCCTAGGCTATTATTAACCTCAATAACATTCAATAACAAGCATTTCCACTAATTTACAGTGTATTCTGAACACCTCACAATATAGTTATTAGTCCAAAACGTTGCAACAAGGTATCTTTCTGGACTGCGTAGAGGAGTGGGTCACCACAATATATTATAAACCCTGAACTTTTATGATTCGCACCAATAATTGTACCTGGACTGCGTAGAGGAGTGGGTCACCACAATATATATTAAAAACCCTGAACTTTTATGATTCGCACCAATAATTGTACCTGGACTGCGTAGAGGAGTGGGTCACCACAATATCTTAAAAACCCTGAACTTTTATGATTCGCACCAATAATTGTACCTGGACTGCGTAGAGGAGTGGGTCACCACAATATATTAAAAACCCTGAACTTTTATGATTCGCACCAATAATTGTACCTGGACTGCGTAGAGGAGTGGGTCACCACAATATCTTAAAAACCCTGAACTTTTATGATTCGCACCAATAAATGTACCTGGACTGCGTAGAGGAGTGGGTCACCACAATATCTTAAAAACCCTGAACTTTTATGATTCGCACCAATAATTGTACCTGGACTGCGTAGAGGAGTGGGTCACCACAATATCTTAAAAACCCTGAACTTTTATGATTCGCACCAATAATTGTACCTGGACTGCGTAGAGGAGTGGGTCACCACAATATCTTAAAAACCCTGAACTTTTATGATTCGCACCAATAATTGTACCTGGACTGCGTAGAGGAGTGGGTCACCACAATATCTTAAAAACCCTGAACTTTTATGATTCGCACCAATAATTGTACCTGGACTGCGTAGAGGAGTGGGTCACCACAATATATATTAAAAACCCTGAACTTTTATGATTCGCACCAATAATTGTACCTGGACTGCGTAGAGGAGTGGGTCACCACAATATCTTAAAAACCCTGAACTTTTATGATTCGCACCAATAATTGTACCTGGACTGCGTAGAGGAGTGGGTCACCACAATATATTAAAAACCCTGAACTTTTATGATTCGCACCAATAATTGTACCTGGACTGCGTAGAGGAGTGGGTCACCACAATATCTTAAAAACCCTGAACTTTTATGATTCGCACCAATAAATGTACCTGGACTGCGTAGAGGAGTGGGTCACCACAATATATTAAAAACCCTGAACTTTTATGATTCGCACCAATAATTGTACCTGGACTGCGTAGAGGAGTGGGTCACCACAATATCTTAAAAACCCTGAACTTTTATGATTCGCACCAATAAATGTACCTGGACTGCGTAGAGGAGTGGGTCACCACAATATATATAATAAGAAAACCATCAACTTGTATGATTCGCACCAATAAATGTACCTGGACTGCGTAGAGGAGTGGGTCACCACAATATATATTAAAAACACTGAACTTTTATGAATCGCACCAATAAATGTACCTGGACTGCGTAGAGGAGTGGGTCACCACAATATATTAAAAACCCTGAACTTGTATGATTCGCACCAATAATTGTACCTGGACTGCGTAGAGGAGTGGGTCACCACAATATCTTAAAAACCCTGAACTTTTATGATTCGCACCAATAATTGTACCTGGACTGCGTAGAGGAGTGGGTCACCACAATATATTAAAAACCCTGAACTTTTATGATTCGCACCAATAATTGTACCTGGACTGCGTAGAGGAGTGGGCACTGGGCACCACAATAAAATATATAAAAAACCTTCAACAGATCTGCATTACACTACACATACGGCTGCTCCTCCATCCTCTCCATCATATACATGTTGGAGTTTTAGCGTGTGACAACCTCTTGTTTTTGATAATGTCAGTGCATTTTGAATATTTTTCAATTTGCCCCACACCACTGAATGTACTTTATCTATGATACGCAATACGCATCTATCTATCTTGACTGCGTAGTGTGGTGGCCCCGGTACACAATTTTTTACCGAGGCCACAATATAATTAAAAAACCCTCCACGTGTCTGAATTCCACCAAACAAGTATCTGGACTGCATAGTGGGGTGGCCCCGGTACCCAATTTGATACCGGGGCCACAATACCTCCTCCAAACATGGTACAGACAATTCGTCATTGAGAGACCCCAGACAGACAGGGTCGAAGTGTTATTGTTTGACTTTGTAAACCCAAAAAAATGTCCCTGTTGCACATAGTCGTGCAATGAAGACTGACTTTTTCATTTAAAGGCACGATCTTTAAAGTGTAGTGTTTGTAAGTCTAAGTCATATTATACTTTTGCTAAAATTGGTTTATTTTGTTCCTCTTTATGGTAATTAATTAGTAATAGAATTAAAGTAGGAAATAGAATTAAAGTATGAAATAGAATTAAAGTAGGAAATAGAGTGGTATAGAGTTGTAGTGTGGTATAGATAGAGTGGTCCACACAATATAATAATAAAACCCTCAACTGGTCTGAATTCCACCAAACAAGTATCTGGACTGCGTAGTGGGGTGGCCCCGGTACACAATTTGGTACCGAGGCCACAATATAATTAAAAAATTGGGCATCAACTGTCACCGTTGTTTAATATCTGATACACCTAAATATGGACTGCACAGTGGAGTGGCCCCGGTAGTAAATTTGGTGCCGGGGCCACAATACCTCCTCCAACTTCCAAGTGTAGTGTTTATAAAGACACACAGCGTCGAAGTGTTATTATTAGTTGACTTTCTTAACCCTAAAATTGTCCCTGTTGCAAATATTCGTGCAATGGACAGTTACTTTTCTATTGAAAGACTCAAGCTTTCAAGTGTAGTGTTTATAAAATATAAACAACAATACAGTAGTTTTAGAGCACGTCAATACCTCTTGTTTTAAATTATGACACGGCATTTTACTTTTGGTTTAATTTCTTGAATTTTTTTACATTTGGTTTTACTTTTTGAACATGGCAAACGACTGTTGCTTGGTCATATAATGCAAAAAAAAAAGTTCCAAGATGGAATTGTCCTTGGGCCCTCACACCCACCCTTATGTTGTTGAAATAGGACATGCACACTTTAACAAACCAATCATTTCAGCGACAGGGCCTACCAAACAACTTTGGCTGAAATGATTGGTTTGTTTGGGCCCCCACACCAAAAAAGCTATTCATCTCTCCCTGTACAAACGAAACAGGCTCTACTGAGGAAAGATGTTGTCCTCATCCTCAACCTCTGATTCCTCTCAGTGTGTACTTCCTCCTCCTCACACATTATCAATTCGTCCCCGCTGGACTCCACCAAACAAGTATCTTGACTGCGTAGTGTGGTGGCCCCGGTACACAATTTGGTACCGAGGCCACAATATAATTTAAAAACCCTCCACGTGTCGGAATTCCACCAAACAAGTATCTGGACTGCATAGTGGGGTGGCCCCGGTACCCAATTTGATACCGGGGCCACAATACCTCCTCCAAACATGCTCCAGACAATTCGTCATTGACAGACCCCAGGCTGACAGGGTCGTAGTGTTATTGTTTGACTTTGTAAACCCAAAAAAATGTCCCTGTTGCACTTGCACATAGTCGTGCAATGAAGACTGACTTTTTCATTTAAAGGCACGATCTTTAAAGTGTCAGAAAGAGAGAGAAGACACAGGAGAGGAGAGTTGTAGCTGGGGACCTGGGGTGGAAGCTCCCAGGCTCCCCCAGCATTGCCTGGAAGTCTGAGCGTGGTGACTGAGCCAGGGCAAGGAATGTGTGCCCTGGATGAGGGGGAGAACTCCATGCCACTATAGTGAACCCAAGAGAGAGGGGGACACTGCACATGGAAGAGGCCCTGGAGTGAGGGCTGCTACAAGAGGCATGGTAGCTGTAGTGTCAGATCCTGAGGCTGAGAGTACACAGAGTGACGTGTCAGAGCACAGGAGACATTATCCCCGCAGAGGAGGGATGAGCTGCAGTTGAGAGGTCTGTTGTTGAAATAGGACATGCACACTTTAACAAACCAATCATTTCAGCGACAGGGCCTACCAAACAACTTTGACTGAAATGATTGGTTTGTTTGGGCCCCCACACCAAAAAAGCTATTCATCTCTCCCTGTACAGACTAAACAGGCTCTACTGAGGCAAGATGTCGTCCTCATCCTCAACCTCTGATTCCTCTCCCCCTACAGTGTGTACTTCCTCCTCATCACACATTATCAATTCGTCCCCGCTGGACTCCACAACCACAGGTCCCTCTGTAGTATCTGGAGGGCAGTGCTGTACTTCATTGAGGAATTGATTATTCATTTTTATAAACATCATTTTTTCAACGTTGTGAGGAAGCAACCTCCTTCGCCGCTCACTGACCAGGTTCCCCGCTGCACTAAAAACTCTTTCCGAGTACACACTGGAGGGGGGACAACTCAGGTAAAATAGAGCCAGTTTGTACAGGGGCTTCCAAACTGCCTTTTTTTTCCTGCCAGTAACAATATGGACTGTCTGACATGTCTACTTGGATGGTGTCAGCAAAGTAATCATCCACAATTTTTTCTATTGTGACAGCATCCAATGCAGCGAGAGTAGACATGTCTGCAATGGTTGGCAGGTCCTTCAGTCCGGACCAGATGTTATCAGCATCCCCGCCAGTGCCTCTTTTGGGAAAACTGAGCTTTTTCCTCGCAGCCATAGATGTGGAAGAAAATGAGGGTGGAGCTGTTGGCATGTCACGGTCCTCTTCAGAGGACAATCTCCTGACCAGCAGGTCTTTGCACCGCTGTAGACTTGTGTCCGCCGGAAACAGAGACACAACATACGCTTTAAACCGAGGATCGAGCACGGTGGCCAGAATGTATTCCTCTGACTTTAAAAGAGTGACCACCCTCGGATCCTGGCAAAGCGTACGAAGGGCTACATCCACAAGAGCTACATGCTTGGTGTAATCGCAATGGCTTACCAGCTCCTCCCTCACTTTCTCCAGCTGCTTCTGCAACAGCCTGATCAGGGGAATGACCTGACTCAAGCTGGCAGTGTCGGAACTGACTTCTCGTGTGGCAAGTTCAAATGGCTGCAGAACCTTGCACAACACGGAAATCAGTCTCCACTGCGCTTGACTGAGGCGCATCCCCACTCCTTTGCCTATGTCGTAGGTGGCTGTGTAGGCCTGAATGGCCTTTTGCTGCTCCTCCATCCTCTGCAGCATATAGAGGGTGGAGTTCCAGCGCGTCACAACCTCTTGTTTGAGGTGATGGCAGGGCAGGTTCATGCTTTTTTGATGTGCCTCTAGTCTGCGGTATGCACTGGCTGAATGCCGAAAGTGTCCAGCAATTTTGCGCGCCACCGCAAGCATCTCCTGCACACCCCTGTCACTCTTGAGGTAATGCTGCACCACCAAATTAATGGTGTGGGCAAAACATGGGACGTGCTGGAAATTGCCCATATTTAATGCCCGCACAATGTTACTGGCATTGTCTGACACCACAAATCCCCATGAGAGTCTAAGTGGGGTAAGCCACTGGGAGATAATTTCCCTCATTTTCTCTAATATGTTGTCAGCGTTGTGCCTCTTATTAAAGCCTGTAATGCACAATGTTGCCTGCCTTTGCATGAGCAGCCATTTTGTAGATGCTGCTACTGATGCAGCTGTTGCTGTTGCTGCGGAAGGGGATGCATCTACCCAGTGGGCTGTCACAGTCATATAGTCCTTCGTTTGCCCAGAACCACTTGTCCACATGTCCGTGGTTAAGTGGACAGTGGGTACAACCGCATTTTTAAGAGCACTGAGGACACTTGATCGTACTTCTCTGTACATTTTTGGTATCGCCTGCCTAGTGAAGTGGAATCTCGAGGGGATTTGGTACCGGGGACACAATACCTCCATCAACCCTCTAAATCCCACTCCACTGATGGCGGACACCGGGCGCACGTCTAACACCAACATTGCAGTTACAGCCGCAGTTATACGCTTTGCAATAGGGTGACTACTATCGTATTTGGTGGTCATGGCAAACGACTGTTGGACGGTCAATTGTTTTGTGAAAGACTTAGCGGTCTTACGACTTCCCCTCTGGGAAGATGACCGACTAACAGCAGCAACAGCAGCAGTGGCAGTAGTAGGCGTACCGCTGCAGGATTCCTCGGATGAATCCCGTATTGAGGAGGACTCAGTCTGGCTGCTGACTTGGGCTGCAGGACTGAATCTGATGGAGATTGTGGAGGAAGTTGACGAGGAGGGTGTTGCTGGTGTGTATCCAACTGGACCACGGGATTTAGGTGTCCCTGTACCGATGAGGGTCCTAGCCCCAGTTCCTGAACTAACCACTGAACTATGAAGGTTATTCAGGTGACGTATAAGGGAGGATGTTCCTAGGTGGGCAAGATCCTTACCCCTGCTTATTTGAGCTTTACATAAGCTACATATTGCCATACATTGGTTGTCTGGATTTGGATAAAAATAACTCCAGACCGAAGAGGTGCATTTTTTGGTCTTCTGACCAGGCATGACGATGGGCTTTTTCATCCCATGGACATCAGCTGTTTCCCCCCCTGGTGCCTCATTTACAATAACCACATCACCATCCTCATCATCAAGTTCCTCCACAGCGCCAGCTACATCATCAATAGCCCCCTCCCGAGCCACCTCTTCCCGTACAGTGATGGGAAGGTCAGGCTTGACAACCACCAACACCCTTGGACTCGCCTTGGGGATTTGTGATAATTTCTCTTTAGAAGGCAGAGTTGTTTGCTGTTTTGTTGCTGACAGCATAACTCTCTTCAATTTTTTGTAGGGGGGGGGAGGAGGAGGAGGGCTAAGATCCGTGGGTGAAGCTGAACCACTAGTCATGAACACGGGCCAGGGCCTAAGCCGTTCCTTGCCACTCCGTGTCGTAAATGGCATATTGGCAACTTTACGTTTCTCCTCAGATGATTTTAAGTTTCTCTTTTTGCTACATTTTCTTAACTTGGGCTTTTTGGATTTTACATGCCCGGTACTACGAGATTGGGCATCGGGCTTGGAAGACGACGTTGATGGCATTTCATCGTCTATGTCATGACTAGTGGCAGCAGCTTCAGCATTAGGAGGAAGTGGGTCTTGATCTTTCCCTACTTTATCCTCCAAATTTTTGGTCTCCATTATATGTAGCACAAGATGCTGCAGAATGTGTGAACTTGGTAATATTGCAGTACCAATGGACTTATACTGCTGGATTGGTTTTGCAAATTTGGTTATAATTATTATATATTTTTTTTTTTTTAAATTTTTTATTTTTTTTTACTTTTTTTTTATTTTTAAAAAACTTGGGAATAGTGGGGAAATAACTATGCCCTTAGAAGCACAGAGCACAGGACACAGCACCACTGGACTGAACAGGACACGGCACAGGACCCAGCAGCACTACGGAACTCAGCAGGACAGAGCACAGGACACAGCACCACTGGACTGATACTGCAGAATGTGTGAACTTGGTAATATTGCAGTACCAATGGACTTATAAATTATAATGCTGGATTGGTTTTGCAAATTTGGTTATAATTATTATATATTTTTTTTTTTTTTTAATTTTTTATTTTTTTTTACTTTTTTTTTATTTTTAAAAAACTTGCGAATAGTGGGGAAATAACTATGCCCTTAGAAGCACAGAGCACAGGACACAGCACCACTGGACTGAACAGGACACGGCACAGGACCCAGCAGCACTACGGAACTCAGCAGGACAGAGCACAGGACACAGCACCACTGGACTGATACTGCAGAATGTGTGAACTTGGTAATATTGCAGTACCAATGGACTTATAATGCTGGATTGGTTTTGCAAATTTGGTTATAATTATTATATATTTTTTTTTTTTTAAATTTTTTATTTTTTTTTACTTTTTTTTTATTTTTTAAAAACTTGGGAATAATGGGGAAATAACTATGCCCTTAGAAGCACAGAGCACAGGACACAGCACCACTGGACTGAACAGGACACGGCACAGGACCCAGCAGCACTACGGAACTCAGCAGGACAGAGCACAGGACACAGCACCACTGGACTGATACTGCAGAATGTGTAAACTTTGTAATATTGCAGTACCACTGGACTTTTACTGCTGAATGTGTGAACTTGGTAATATTGCAGTACCAATGGGCTTATACTGCAGGATTGGTTGTGCAAATTTTGTGGTAATTAAAAAATATTAAAGTAGTTTTTGGTATTTTTTAAAAAAACTTTTTTTTATTTTTTTAAACACAGGGGAATATTGGGGAAATAACTATGCCCTTAGAAGCACAGAGCACAGGACACAGCACCACTGGACTGAACAGGACACAGCACAGGACCCAGCAGCACCACTGACCTCAGAAGGACAGAGCACAGCACACAGCACCACTGGACTGATACTGCAGAACACAGCACAGCACAGCACAGCACAGCACAGCACAGAACTAAACAGCACAGAACTAAACAGCACAGAGGACCACCTAACACACCCTCCCTCTACCCTGATCAATGCCCGAGTGAAGATGGCGGCGACTAGCGGGGAATTTATAGGATCCGAGTATCGCGAGATCCGACAACGGGATTATGAGTCAGAGCCTCAGTTTCACTTTTGAATTTGGCGCCAATACCCGGATCTGTCTCGGATCCGACTCGGATCCGCAACGTTCGGGTGGGCTCGGATTTCATAAATCCGAGTGCGCTCATCCCTAATAATAATATATACGAACAAATGGACAGAATCAAGTAGCATCTTTTGGGTTTTTGGACCGACTGCTGGGCTTCCGCACTTTCTGCCACTTTTCGTGCTATGGAAGAGGTGGAGGTAAAAGAGTAGAGTGATCCGGAAGAGGAGGCTTTGGCAGATCCAGAGTAGTACTAAATTGGTCAAGGTCAGACGGGTCTTTGAGAAATGCTTGTTTACCATTGCATGATGCCTGTAGGCTAAGTGGAAACCCCCATTGATACCTGATGTTAATCTTCCTTAATTCTTCTGTGAGTGGTTTAATATGTCACCGCTGTTGCAGGGTGTGCCAGGACGAGTCCTGGAACAACTATATTTTATGGCTGTCAAAGTCAATTTCCTTCAAGGTCCTAATTTTCCATAAGATCTCCTCCCCCTGAGTATCATAATGTCCCCTGGTCTTTCTGAATTTGGGCCCCTAGGACGCATCCTATCGAATATAATTTGAGCATGGTCTTAAATGGTCTTGCTCTAGGACATCATTAAAGATTTTGGTAAGGACATCTACAATCCCTTGAGGAACAATGTCCTCAGGTATTCCACGAACTCGGAGATTATTGCGTCTGCCTCGATTGTCCAGATCATCCACTCTTGCCTGCAATTCTCTCAATTCTGCGGCTTGGCGTACAACAGAGTCTTAAATGTTTGCAACACAAACATTTCTGTCTGCAGAAATGTCTCTCTCATCCTCTAAGGATATAATTCTGTCTGCTACTGAGGAAAGGCCAGCATGGATAGATGAAACCACTGATTATACCATTTCCTGTAGTTTTTGTTCCAGAATCAAAATGTATTTTATGTGATGTAGAATCTCTCTGAGCCCTACTTTTTCACCAAGCTGAGCAGACATGTCCATAGAGTCCAAGAGGGGATCTCCCCTAGTAGAGGATAAGATGGAGAGGATTTAGAGGACGAGAAAGGATCATTAGCGAGAGAAGTCTTGAGAAATTGACGCATACCTGTTGGCGGAGAGGAGTCTTTTCCTCTTGTAGAATTACTCTTATGAGATAACTTTTTACCTTTACCCATGTTTGGTAAGAAATATTTGGTAGTAACAAGTGTACGCCAGGTCCCCAATAGTTATTCAGATAGGTACAAAGACATGGAAGATCCCAGACACAAAAAGCATCAAGCCATAGTTATGGCAGGGGGGTTACACAGTGAAAATGAACTAAATGTCAAGATTTAAAGCATATTAATGAGAGCAATACAGGAAAATTCAATTTTTACAAGAATAACCCCTGGCGAGTAGCATAGGTACCGTATGACCAGGGGCATACAAAAAAAAAGAAAAAGTATGTGTAATAATCCAAAGCGTCACAAGATGGCAGCAGCAGCACTTATGAATGAAGCCTGATTAACTCTGTGAGGGCTAAAATGAGAAGTGGTTTGCAGATAGATAAATTAATATGTGAGTTGCCAAATTAGTAAATATTAAACAGTCACAGTGGTGCTTGAGGCAATAAATTGTCTTTACAACTGTTATATTCAGCCCAATAGCCACTCACACATACAGCAGAGAGTTCACTGCAAGTCTCCACTCTAGACACAGGATCCCGGACGAGTCACCACAGGTACAGAGCAGGCTGCAGGAAAGGGCTTAAGACACTTGAGTCACCACAATCTCCTCCGAGTGTTCCAGTTGAACTAAACCTCGCTCTCCCGTGGGTCGGGTTGGTAATGGCGGCGGTTTTGGCATGAAAATCTCGCCCACGGGCTCACTCGGGAACTTCAGATGGATTAGCCCCTGAAGAGGCAATGACGGGCTAAACACTAAACCTGCGGGGTTTAAATTAACATTAATACAAGTTTCGATGACGTCAAACAGTAGTGCTGGAGAGATCTTCATTCGGAAGAAGTTGCAGTCAGCATGCTGGTGCATCAGAGATCTGCAACGTAGGCTTTCAGGTAAGTCTATTTAAATTGAAATCAGTTTATCCTAAATTCGTTTTTTACTTGTAGATCTCCTCGCTGTCAGAATTGTGGCAATCGTTTTAACAATTACTACCGAGACCCCACCAGGTATATCGCTGACGGGGACTCACCAGTGGGTGCAAATTAGAGCAGCAGAACCCCTCCGGAAACCATGTGGTAAATGTTATTGCACAGGAGACCAACTGAAAGGCAACCATCAAACAATGGCTGACAAGCTACGCCCACTTTGTGCATTTGTTTTATATCAAACAGCATAGACTAGGTTCAGCCAACATTCAGAGATCCAAATGTTGTTACAGTACAAAATCTGTCAGCTGTGACTTATAAGTTCAACAAAATCTGGGAGTCTAATTTTAACATGTGTTATTGCATGCTGTTCCTGACAGAGTAATTTCGGGCCACACCAGGTCTTGGCTCCTCCCAATGCACAGGCAAGCCAGGGCCCCCAGACACACTCGGCTCCCGGTACTTTGTACCCACTCCTTCATCTCTTGGTGCCCCTGGATCCAGAGGGACACTTTGGGGCCTATGCATAATGGAACATATGCCGGTTTGCCTAGCCTATTTTATGTGAAATCACTCTGCACATGCCCAGAAAATGGATGCATGCATATGTTCCTATGCAGTCTTGCGTGTTTTTCGCACTTACACCCATCTGCGCTTAGAGAGACGTGATAGGTGAGGTAAGGGGCCTGCAAATGCCGCCCAGGTACACTAAAGGCATCTTTCTGCAAATGCAGCTGATGCAGATTTGCAGAAACACACATATATACCTGTTAGGATTCATATCTTTTGCAGCTGATATAGGGCAGGTGCAAATATGCACTGATGATGACTTATCGTAAACCGGGTACATATGCTGCTGACACAGAGGTGGATGGGTACGACTTATGCTCAGAAAACTCCCCATGCAACATGTTCTGAGCATAAGTGCCATGTGACAGATGATGAGCAGTCTGTATCAATGTCAATGCTTTTTTATCTGGATAGTTTTAGGAGTGATTTGATTGATTTATCTGCACATAAATATAAATACCAGACTCAAAAGAAGGGCCTTTTAGAGAGAAAAGTCCTGAAAGAAAAGGGGAGGAGTTCAAGTTTCTGTGATTCTTTTTTTTTTGCTTCTATAGTATTTTTATTATTTTTTCAAAGTTTAGGTATACAGAAAATAGAAAAGGGGGGGTAGAGGGAAAGGTCAAAAAAAAAAAGAAGGGAAGAAGGTAAACAATACCATATCTGTAATACACTTTATGGAAATGGTCAAAAGCAATGTAAACCACTTATTCAAAAAAAGCAGGCGAAACACAATACCCATCCACCCAAAGGGAACTATGGAGACCCCTGGGGAATTTATTCAGCGTGGACGGGGGAAGAGGCGGAATATGATTAGGTTGGGCCGAAGTCGCCCCCTCACGTTGTGAAATATACTCGTGCCAACTAAACCATCTCATTAGGGGTGAGGAAGAGAAGGTAGAATATGGTATATCCACAGTCTCCATTTTAAAGCTATACTGTACTTTGGCCACCACCTTCTTTAGCGAAGGAGGAAGTGGGGATTTCCATTTTTGTGCTAAAGAAGCCCTTGCGGAAATCAAAATGTGTCCAAACACATATCTAGCGTGAAATGGAAACTGTGGAGGAAAGTGGTGCAACAGTGCAATTTCAGGAGCAGGATCAAGACTCTGGGCAGTAACTTTATTGGCCCCCAAAATGGCCGTATGAGAGTGTAATTCCAAAATATGTGCATTATGTTCCCTGGAATACCACATTGTCTCCAGCAAAATTTCGACTTAGCCAGCCATATTTTATGGAGTCGGGTCGGAGTGAGGTACAACCTGTTGATTAGTTTCACCATCATTTCTGTATGATTCATACATTTAGACATTCGAAATGAGTTAACAAACATGTTTTCCCATTGTTTGTTAGTTAGATTAATAGAGAGATCTGATTCCCATTGCAACTGAATACTAGTCTTGGTTTTCGATGGGGCTGGGAGGAGATAATTATACCAAAAGGTATTACCTGCTCTATTGGTCTATTGGTTCCTTTTGTTAACTACATATGTATCAAGGTCGGGACATGGGTCACACCCAAGCCCTGTCTGGGGAGGGCTGTAAACCAGTGTCTAAGCTGTAGATATTTAAATTCCTGGGCAGGGAGGTGGAACTCTTCTCGTATTTGTGTAAAAGAGAGTAAATAATGTCTCTCAAGTAAATTAAGAGATTGAAATGGCCCCATTCATTATCCAGAGATTAAGGTTTAAGTCTGGGATGAGTTTGGCAATAGCTGCTAGAGAGATATTTTTGGTAGGGACCTTAAAGTCTTGATTAGTCTCCAAAAACCTGTCCCACACTGCTAGGGAGTCTTTAGTTGTTCTTGGGAGATGCGCAGGCAACGGAGGCCAAGCTTTAGGAACCCAGATCAAATCTGCCAATGGGAACTTTAAATTCAGTGCTTTTTCTAGGTTGACCCATGGTTTCTTTTCTGGGGGCAGGGACAGAGGCGGGCTGAGCCGGAGGGCAGGGGGCATCGGGCCCCCGGGCCGCTCTGTCTGACAGCTATTTGTCAGACAATGATGTGGCCGCATCGCGTGTCACGTGATGCGGCCGCCTGTGCGCCCCCCGGGCTGAACTTTGCCAGCCCGCGCCTGGGCAGGGACCAGTCTCTGAGTTGAGATACTAGACAAGCATTATGATATTTATGTACATCTGGTAAGGCCAAACCACCTTGTTGTTTAGGTAAGCTCATCTGAGAGCCAGCTATACAAGAGGGTTTAAGTTTCCAAACATATGTGGTCATAATCGAATGCAGTTTTTCAAACAATAGTTTAGGAATGATTGCAGGTATGGTTTGAAATAAATACATAATTTTTGGTAACAAAAGCATCTTGAAGGCCGCCAGCCTTCCCAGCCAGGAGACCTCGCTGCAAACCCAGGATTTGGTTAACGTAAGGAGTTTCTGTATTAAAACCGTAAAATTTAAGTTAATTGTATTATCCAAGGTTGGGGTGATTTGAATGCCTAAGTATGGAAGTGCTATTGTTTTCCAAGAATAGTGAAAGAGTCTTTTTACCCTACCCTTAAAAGGGGGGATATTTATTGGTAGGGCTTCCGATTTGGATAGATTTAATTTGTAATAAGAAAGCGACTATAGGCGCCAAGGGTATTATGTAGGGCCGGCAGCGAAGTCTCCGGGCTAGTCACAAAGAGTAAAACATCATCTGCAAACAGACAAAACTTGTGTGAAGTATTCTTAATGTTGATACCTGAAAATAGAAGTGAGGATCTAACAGTTATCGCAAGGGGTTCCATTGCTAAAACAGAGATCAGTTGCGACAATGGCAGCCCTGTCTTATACCGTTTGTGATCAGGACTCTATCTGACAGGAAACCATTGCTGAGGATTTAGAATATAGAGAAGAAATGGCTGTCAGAAATTTGACTTGAAAACCAAACCGAAGAAGGACCCTTTCCATATATCCCCAATGTAAGCTATCGAAAGCCTTCTTGGCATCAAGGGAGAAGGTAAGGAGTTCCAATCGAGTTTCTGACGCCCATTCTAAAATATTAAGTACCCTCCGTGTATTGTCTGTACAAAACCCACCTGGTCAGGGTGAACTAGAGCCAATGGTAGTGTCTACCATTGGGATCTGAGGTTCTCCACACATCGTAAAGATCATGTTCTGCCATTTATTTAGTAAAAGCTAGAGAGGGGCACGATATATTCATGGGAGAATAAAGAATCGAAGAAGGGAATGACCTATCTAGTTTTGGATCGGCAACTATGTTAAAGTCCCCCTTTACGGTCAACCACCACCTCTCTATGTTTCTCAATTTCCTGAAAAACTGCTTTCAAAAAGGGGATCTGTCTGGAGTTTGGGGCATACAGTGAGTCTAGGGTAACTTGTTTATTATCCGATCAAGATCAAGTATCTTCCTGCCTTATCCGCTATAGTCGATTTATGTATAAATGCAACTCTATTACTATATATTATATAGCCACCCTGTTACATTTAAGAGGACCATTGGCTGTAAAGCAATTAGAAAAATGTTTGTCTCGCAAAACAGGAGGGGCTGCAGCCATAAAAGGAGTTTCCTGTAGGGCTACTATGTCAGCTTTAAGTTTATAAAATGATGTGAGAGCTAATCTCTGCTTATTTGGGGAGTTTAAGCCCCATAGCATTTTGGCAATAATGCTAGCTATAGGATCTCTCATCTGACTATCAGATGGTACCCAATGACTCAACTCAAAGAGTAGCTGACTAAAATCAGAAATGAGACAGTGAAAGTGTAGAAAACAGTCCGTTTGTATTAAAGTGTGGACAGGAAGGAAGGGAGGTAGAAAGGAAGATGTGGTAAGAAAGAAACAGCGAGAAGAATGAAACTGAAATAACCCAAACCATTGGGTTAGAGTATTTGCTGGTAGGGAAGGGAAAAAGACTAGCAAAGTGAGTAACGAGGGGCGACCTGGGCCTCTATAGAGTCGCCTCATCCATGCCTACCCATTAATCCATCAACCCAAATAAGAGCAAACATGAACTATTCAGAAAAACTCTATCTTACATAACCCACTCTAACATTAAAGATCTGGCACAGTATATAAGTTGTACCTTAACCATCAAATGACAAACAACAACAGGAACCTCTAATCAATGCACTATCTCTCGTCCAGGTGAAGACCGTTATCCTTCCGCATTCCTCCCGGCACCTACAGAAAAATAAAATCTAGGAAGAAGATCACCTAAAGAGATGTAGCCATTTCATCTACTAGGGACCAGCCTACTGAATGTATCTCCTCACATCACACTCCTGAAAGGTCTATGATAGTGTCTTTAAAACTAACATACTGTAGTTTTGTAGCACTTTAAATAGTATCTATCCAGGTGCTGAGAAGTGGCACATTTCAACTATATCCTGCCTCTGCTTATTTTGACCAATCTTATCCAAGACGTAGTCTAGAAGTTGAGGTCAGTTCAGGAACCGAGGTATCCCAAGATCTCAGTAAAGTCTCCCCATCAGCCACTAAGGAAACGACATGTATAACTTTATCTCTCCTGATAATTAGCTTAACAGGGAATCCCCATTTATATGTGATATCCTGGGTCAGAGCAGATAGAAATGCTGACCGGCCATCTTGGCATCCAAACCACGCCCACCGGTTTCTGGGATTTTTAATGGAAGATAGAGATGGATGGTTGGCCAAATGTGTCTCTAGACTCACTAACACACTTGGGGGTAAATGTATCATACTGCGCTTTTTACAAGTCGCCGGAAACCGGCGAGATGACAGCTTAAATTTAAAGCGGCGCTGCCTTGTAAAGGGAAACTTCCCTTTACAAAGCAGCGCTGCTTTAAATTTAAGCTGTCATCTCGCCGATTTCCGGCGACTTGTAAAAAGCGCAGTATGATACATTTACCTCTTGATGTCTAGGCTCACACCCTACAGAAGAAGTCATGCTTTCCACAGTAATAGGGAGGCCCCACAATCGATATTACACAGGGCTACACATTTGCGAAGGCCAGTCCTGCATTGAGGTGCAATCCATTTAAACACCTGTGTATTTAAAGCCTGAACATTAAAAGCATGCTAACTTCAAAAATATACCTGTGCTAAAAGTTCTGTGCTACCTCTGTCTAGCCTATGTCATGACTAGGTATTGGTGACCATTGAAGTAATTATTGTCATCTTTCCAACCCTGTTTATATTAGGATGTCCACCATACAAATGTTGACCATGTAACTGTCGAACACAAGCACTTCAGCCACAAAAGTGGCAGGCCCTGTAGCTGAAGTGCTTGGTTTGTTAAACTCTATGCATATCAACATATGAATGGGCGGGAGGGCACAAGAACAATTTATTTTTCCATCATTTTACATTATGGCCTTGATCATCTTATGTAAAATGTATACTGATGCTGCTGCTGTCCGTCTAATGACCTCTGATTGCTGCTTCCTTACTTTCTATGATGCATGCTGTGTAACATTTTTAATTATATTTTGCATGTTTTTTCTCTCACCATTTTTCTTCCATCTCTCTACTTGTCTAAATGTCTACTGATGCCACTGATTTCCATAATGCTGCTGAGATTGTGTTTCAAGGATAGTAGGTTCCTATAGCAGAAGATCAGTCAGGAGACTTCTAAGGAGTTTAAGCTGCAGTGAGTTTAATTGTACAGAGCAAGGTCAGTGCTCGGTATAGCGGATAGGGCACCTAATTCAGATATTGGAAATGTCGGCACTTAACCTGTCGACATGAACATATTGGCAGGCTAAATGCTGAAACTTTCATTGTGCTGACAGGTTGACAATGTCAATAATGTGATTGGCGACATTCACAATGTTGCCAATCACATTGCCGACATTAAAAGAGCAATGACGTTGGATCCAGGGTATAGCCGTGACATCCACCTTTGTCTATGAACTTGTGCAAAATTTAGTGATGCTGCTGCTGTCTGTCTAATGACCTCTGATTACTGCCTCTTCAGTTTCCATGATGCATGCTGTCTAACGTTAAAAGAATAGTGTGCGTGGTCTTTCTCTCACCACTTATCTTCTGGGTGCAGCAACCTTTGTCGATCTACTGGTCTAAAATGACAATCTTACCAGCCACTGCTCTAACACTATGTTTCATAGGAATTGTAGAATGCTTTGCAGACAAATCTTGGTGGTTCAGAATTGAGAGGTCGGTGCAGGGGATGCTGTCTGTGCCCATAAAATTTCGGTGAATTTTTGCCTGCATCGACCACATGTAGATCATTGCAGCAACTTACCTTCCATGCCACCAACTGAAGCGAGAGAAGGTAAATACACACAGCAGTGCCACTATTTCTCAAAGGGATTGTATCCTTTATTAAACTGGCATGTATTTGTGCCCAGGGCCGCCGAGAGGGGGGGGAGCGGTTACTAATTACCCGGGCCCGGGCATACCAGGGGGCCCGGCCCGGGCCCTCGCGCCGACGTTTTGTGTTTTTTTTAACTCTTTTTTTTTTTTAAAGCTATTTTTTTTTTTGTTGTTTTTTTTTTTTTTGCTTTTTTTGCAGCGGGGGGGAGGGGGGCTCGTTCTTTGGTGGGGGGAGCAGGGTAGTAAAAAAAATAATATTCATATTCTTGTGATCGCGGCGCCGGCGTCCCTCCTCTCTGCTGCTCTGTGCTCCATTCAGACTGTCTGAATGCCGGGTGTGACTTCATCATGTCATGCCCAGCATTCAGTCAGTCTGGGGCAATGGAGCACCGAGCAGCAGAGAGGACCAAGAGATAAGAAAAGGAAAAGGTAAGTAAAGGGAGGAAAACAGGGGGGGGGGGGCTGCCATAGAGGGCTTTAAAAAGCGAGGAGGGGGCCTGTCATAGAGGGGTTAAAAAAACGAGGGGGGGGGGCTGTCATAGAGGGGTTAAAAAAATGAGGGGGAGGCCTGTCATAGAAGGGTTAAAAAATGAGGGGGTGGGCCTGGCACAGAGGGGTTAAAAAAACGAGGAGGGGTTGTCATAGAGGGGTTAAAAAAGAGCCTATTGATTTTGATGTGTTAGCCACGCTCCAATGGCACATTTGCCACGCCCCCAAATGCATGACCACACATCCGATTTTTTTTTTTCCATACTCGACTATAAGGGGGGCCCCATTAATTTTATGTACCGGGGCCCTGAATTCCTCATGGCAGCCCTGTTTGTGCCTCTGCTTTGTCATTAATTTTAGCCAGCCAGCTCACTGGAGCTGTTGGCCTAAAATATTGAAATTTTTGACAGCTGTGAAGAGATCATTAGAAAATAGACTGTAAATAAATGTTAATGCTATAAATAGTAATGTAGGAACAAAAACAGCTCAAAGTCACATAATTTCAGCTATTTTTCACATTTTTTTAATTAAAAAACAGATCCAAAACCAAAGCCAAAACAAATGAGGATTTTTGGCCAAAACGAAAACCACATCATAAAGATGGTTTTAGAACCAAAACCAAACCATGGGGGTCTGTGCATATCTCTAATAAAAATATAATTGTGCCCAACCCCCCCAAAATAAATAAGCAGCACTAGTACTTTAACGGTGTGTTGCCAGTAAATTAGGTAGGCAATGAACTTTTAGCCCCCCTACAAAAACAGCAACTATTACCAGGCTGTTCCGCTCTGGGTTTTTCATACTTTAACAGGTATAGCCCTGTCGTAAGGTGAAACCACCAGGGCCGGCGCTTACATTAGGCAGCTTTAGGCAGCTGCCTAGGGTGCCGTGTTCTCTGGGGGCATGATTAAGCTGACCTACAATGCCGTTAGCTGCCACGCATCTTATGAACTAACCAGGATCTGCAATGGAGTCATTAAGTGACTCATTGCACAGCTGCACAGCAAAACGCCCTCCCCATACCTCCTGCACAGCTATTCCCCGCACACAATGGAGCTCCTGAAGGAACAATGGCGCCCAGATCCTCCCCCGTCCACCGGATAGCTACTCACAGGTCATAGCTAGTGTGAAATGCAGATGCTTCGGGTGCTAACGGCTGTGGGGGTGCCACTGCCGACTTCTCACCCAATAATCTGTGAAGGGGGATTCTGCAATGTCGGAGGCTGCAGAAGCAGACTCCGGCGGAAGCTTGATTGTCTGTGCAGACAGTCCACCCCATAAATCTCCGGGCTTGGTACATTCAGGTGCAGCAGAGAGATGAGCGTCTGGCAAGAGAGGTGCTGTTGTGACAGCACTGCTTAGAATTGCAGAAGCAGCAGCGCTGTTCAGCCCGCTGGACTAAGAAACTGGAGAAACTTTGGAGTGTAATTGTCACTCACCGGACCGTGAGTGCCTCTACTCTGGTGCGAGGTTCTCCATCTTTTCTCCCTACACCTGTGTGGAATCGTGGCCGCTCGCTATCCTGCCATCTGCGCATGCGCAGGTCTCGCTAGTAGCTTCACCTGTCCATGGAGGTGATTGACAGATCAATCACCTCACCATATTTGAGGCACCTGCAACCCTAGGTAGGCGCCTGATCTTGAAGTCTCATTCCCAGTGAACTTCTATAGGTGTGTGCAGATCCTAAACTGCTTCCAGCTTTACTCGTTGTACAGTTTCCAAACTGTGTGCAGATTGTTCTAACTACAGCTTCCACGCTGCTCCCTTGTTCAACTCAGCGGCGGTTCCCACACCGCTACAACACTATCATCCCGCTGATCGTGTCACAGCTTCCACGCTGCTCCTGGATCCACTCAGCAGCGGTCCTCTGACCGTTCCAATGCTGACACACTGCTGATCGTGTTACAGCTTCCACGTTGCTTCCCTGCTCAACTCAGCGGCGGTTCCCATACCGCTACAACGCTTCATCTCCCAGCTGATTCCGGATCTACACAACTGGGTATGCGTTACTAACTATTGACTATTATCTATTCTACTCACATACCAGTTGCATCCATTGTTGTTTGTTTTGCGCAGGGTAGAGGTACCCATATAGACTGTGTTTCCGCATTGCTCCAGTTAGGACTAGCTGTCACTCAAGCTCGTTACCTACTCACGCTACTACTTGGCGTCATTGTGCATAAACTGCTGTGATCAGCTTGTCCCCACTGCAAGGCACCAACTATATATACAGATTATTCATTGTGCCTTCCAAGACATTGCTCTACTCGCGCTGTTCCCATACAGCCACAGTTTGCCTTTCAACTTCACTCTCCTACACCTGGACAAGTCCTCACTCCCTCCACAGCAGTGGTACAACTTGCTGCACGCAGACCACTGACTTCCCTGCTACATACCTGCACCTGGACAAGTCCTCCTATCACAGCGGTGGTACAACTTGCTACTCGCAGACCACTGACTTTCCTATTTCCTACCTACACCTGGACCCGTTTCCTCACCATACCTACCTACCTGCACCAATCCTATTCTTCCCATCAGAGCAGTGGTACAACTTGCTTTACGCAGACCACTGATTCCTCCTTTACCTATCATCACCGATCCACGTCCACTCATCGTGTCTACATTATCTCCAGTTTCCAGTTTACAACTCCAAGTCGTTGATTGCCTCAGACTATCTCTACTCTCCTGCTGTTGTGTCGCTCCAATCATTCACCTGCCTGCTTTGAGGTGCGTGCCATATCCCCGCCTCTCCAGCAGAGTACCATCTGGCGAAACTCGGGTAGCAACTCCTAGTGCCCGTGACAGTAATGTAAAGAGAGTTGTCTATGTGATCCACTGACAGCAATGCAGAATGACAACACCATGACACACTCAGTTTCCTGTGTTTCCTTGCCAATGTGTGCCCGTGTCCCCCTGCCCCTTTGTGCCTGTGCCCCCTGCCTATGTGTGCCTGTGTTCTCCTGCACATGTGTCCCCCTGCCCATGTGTCCCTGAGTCCCACTGCCCATGTGTGCCTGTGTTTCCCTGTCCATGTGTTCCTGTGTCCCACTGCCCATGTGTGCCCATGTCCCCCTGTTCATGTGTCCCCTTGCCATGTGTGTTCATGTCCCCCTGCCCTTGTGTGCCTGTGTTTCCCTGCCCATTTGTGCCCTTGTCACCCTGCCCATGTGTGCCTGTGTCCCCCCAGCCCATGTGTGCCTCTGTCCTCATGTCCATGTATCCCCCTGTCCATGTGTGCCTGTGCCCATGTGTGTCTTTGTGTTCCTTTACGCATGTGTGCCTGTGTCCTTCTGTCCATGTGTGCCTGTGACTCCCCTTTGAATGTGTACAACTCTGACTAGACAATAGTCTGAGTATTCTCTGGGCTCCCTAATGACTTAAGTCAGCTCTGATGGTGCCTATCTAATGTAGCTTTTGGTGAACAACAGCAGCAGTTGAGTCACCAGCTTTGAGACATCCTGACAGGCAGTATACATTACATTTTAGGTTAGATAGTGACTATAGTTTTTAAATAAACAACCATAAACAATAACCAATAAAAGTCTACTTATACTCATCAGAAATGTAGAAATGATCTAGAGGAATGTTATACTCCCACTAAGTTCATACTTAAAAAATAACCTTTATTATATTTCCATAAAAAATAAACATGTTAAATAGCAAAATATTAAAAATGATATGATATTATTGATTAAAATCAGGTTCTGGGTATATTGCTTTTCTACTGAATGTTCAATATTCTTGAATTATATCTCAATAATTGTGTGGAACTTATACGTCACTTATCATTTACTTCATTTTACGATAGTGAATATTTGTTCTCTTTATTTTTAATAACTGTAAATTTAGGCACTATGGAAATGTAAAAATGTGAATGTTCATTTACTAGCAAATCAATTGCATTTTAAATTCCATTTAATCTGACATGAAGCCTTCAGTTCTCTTCTTGATGAGTATAGGTTGGGGGGGCAGGGGGTGGTAGGCTGAGGCTTTGCCTAGGGTGCCCAGAAACCTTGCGCAGGCCATGGAGCAAAAATGTGTGTGCCTCACCCATAGGGCAAACTAATCATGTGCTGAGTAACACTGGGTATCTTCCTGGCAACCTTTGGGTTGTGGGTGCCATAGTGATATTTGTTAAAGTTTAATTAGGTATTGTAGTGGAACTATGTTATAGAAGGTGGTTATTTTATCCCCCAAATGAGTGTTTTGTTTTTTAAATAACTGCACTACAATAATAGATGGAACAACTTGCCTTTAAAGAATATTATAATTTTAAATCTTAAGATCAATACATGTGCTATTGTTCACATCTACAATGTGTCATATTCATATAGAAAAAACACACAAAACATTAGGCACTAATAAATATATTAGGGTGCTTCACTTAACCTCTGTTACACTATTTACCAGGTACTATCATTAGAAGACAACAAATCAAGATACATGGGAGTGCTGGTTAAAGTAAAAAAATACATTTCATATTTATTTTAGTTCTAAATTAAAAATAAATTAAAAGCAATAAAATCACAAATAAAATATCACATTTAATGATCACTAAATGTGGCAAGTATAAAGGTGAAATTAATATTCTGACTATATCATCTCAAATTTCCTCCAGCTTAATCATGCTCATGAAATGTTCATATTGTAATTGTCCAGTCACTTGCAAATATAAATCCTCAATAGCTATAAAATTCTTTAAACCACTGCCAGAACAATGAGAGGAAACTTAATAGTTTTCAAAACCTCTTAATATTACGCAAATGTTAAGCCTTATTTTTAATGGACAGGATGTACGTCCTACATGAAAAAGACCAATCTTGCACTCTAGAAGATAAACTACATTGGAAGTATTACAACTTAAAAAAGTCTTAATAGGATACATTTGACCATTTACTTCAAAATTAGAAATTTTACTTTTTTGATTTGAAAAGGTGATCCTACACGCCGCACACACACACACCGCATTTAATGAAACCCTTTGAGGTTACCCCCGATCTTTTCACTTCCTTAAGAGCTCTTCTTACCAGATTGTCCCTTAGATTAGGGACCCATCTGTATACAGACCAGAAAGGGAGGGATCTTTCTTCAGTATATCCCAGTGCTTGGAGATGACAGTTTCAATCTCCCTATACTGGGATTTGAATTGTGTGATAAAAGCTAACCTATTATCAGCCAATTTCCTTATAACCCTTGCTAAGAAATTGATCTTTCATTACACTTATTTGATCTTTCAGGACCCTAGTGTGCGGAAAGATCAAATGAGTTTAATGAAAGATCAATTTCTTAGCAAGGGTTATAAGGATACAGTGTTAGATACAGCCATAGAACAAGTAAACTGCACAGCTAGAAATTGTATTCTTGATCCCATTCATAATAGGACATTGCCCAGATTCTGTTATAATGACAATCATTGACAATCATTTCTTATAGGTATATTTTGTTTATTAGAGGATCCTCCATTTGGCTACAGATCTTTAGTATACATCATCACCGTGCTTTTTTGTTAGCTGTACAGTGCTGTCTCACCCTGTACCGTGTTTTCTGTCTGTCCCTGTACGGCGCTACGGATACCTAGTGGCGCCCTATAAATGAAAGTTAAAAATAATAATAATAATAATAATCATCACATTACTGTTCATAGTGCACTCCTTCATCCCACTTTGAACTCTTTACATTCAACTGTTTTATAGTTAATGTTTTTCTCAATTATTCACATTATGACCAGTACACTCTCGTGTTATGGTCTGATTAGTTTGACAGGTGAAGGGAATGCCCTTCTCGCTGACATAAGTAAATATAATCAATCCGAGGTAAGCTAAGTGTATGTGATTGGTATAAATCTATATCAATCCAAGTTATACGTGTAATACTCTCAACCATTGAGAGGTTTGTGTTTGCCATACCTTTACCAGATTATATTGCGATTGAAATTACTTATGTCATGTCATATTCCCATCTATAGAAAGACAGTGTAGCATCTTTTAGTGCTTTGACTGAATTATAGCTATATGTTTTTCTTAATGCAAGATTAATATAGTTAAGATATTGCTTACTAAAACTCTAAGTTATTGCTATGCAGTACTTCATGTAGATCAAAGTGAAAATATTAGTGACATTGTGATGATGGGATTAGTAGGATAATTAGGACCAACCTTATTTTCAAAATCCATGAGTTGGATGGGTATGACTATTATTAATCTACCTTATCGTGGAAAGTGATCAGTATAGTGAATAGTATATATTTATAGGTTTATAGGTTAAAAGTGAAAGAAAAGAAAAAGTGGAAGGTGAATAGCAGGAAGTGAATAAACAATAAACAAGAATGTGGATAACCAAAAGGTGAGTATAAAATAATATTTCGAGTGTACAAGGTGAGTGAATTATAGGAGTACTTTATTTACTCCTTGTTATATTAATATCATTTTTTGAGGAGTACCGTACCGGTAATGAACGTATCCTGTATATGGGGAGTAATATATACATACATTCTGAATGATGTGATATCTGTAATAGTGTTTTATGATAATATAATTCATAGGCCATATGGAAATTTTCACAATATCTTATTCATTATATTTAGATTCACTAGACATATTCAATGGTTTTATTTCTTTTCTCAGAATGATTCAGAGGAACACCGTATAGTTGCTGTTTTCATTCAGACCTGTTGGATATGTTGTATTCTTTAGGAAAATCATTCTGGTTTCTATCCTCAACAATTCTTGTTTTATATCAGCTCCTCTAATATCCAAAGTTACTTTCTCAATCCGATATACCGTAAGAGATGTAGGATAACAGTTTTGTTTTTTCAAATTAAAAATGATATAGATAGGGGACAGACTGCGCTTCCATTAAATTGTAAGTGCTGCCGGAATGGTAATAGTGTATAAAGAAATAAGGGGAGGGGCCCTACCCCTAGTTCAAGGATAAGGAAAAAAGTATATTACCTGGCGCAAAAATATTATAAAGAATATAGGTGGCAGATGTGTGGATAATTACAAAAGAATTTAATCATGAAGAAAAAGAATAAAAAAACAAAAAGGGGTTCCAAATAAACTAATACACATTATACAAAAAATCCAAAAATGGTCCGGACCAGTGGATAAATAAATCTAAAGTCACAAATCACAGCTTCATTTAGATGATAAGGAACTAATGTTACTGGAAATAAAAAAGTGTAAGCTTAATACCCTGGAGGGTATTGAAGAGAGAATCTTCCAAATTTGTTAAAAAGTGAGAGTAAATTTGCACGCCTTATACTTACCACATGGGAAGAAACCAATAATTCTATTTGTAATCCTCGTGGTCCTTTCTTGAAAATGCCTGTGTACAAGTAGATCTCTGAAGTTTTTAGATCTTCTCCAACTGAGCAAAATTCTATCTCCCACAATGTCTTGGAGATCATGATCTTGTTGTAGTACATGGATATGTTTCTGAAAAATGAATTGTATTTGTTTCCATTGATTATTAAACATGCCAATGAACCTAACCGATTCCTTTCTAAATTTCGTATGTCTTTCTGGGAAGATTATATTATCTTTTTCTATCCTAGTTGTTTTAATATAGGATGTTTTGTTACTGTAACCTCTCATCTTAAGCCTAGTTCGTAATCCTCCTGCTCGCTTTTCAAAGATGGTTTAGTTACCACAATTGCGCTTTGTACGCAAGTATTCACCTTTTGGAATACCTTTAATTGTTGAAGGAAGATGAGAACTGGAGGCATGTAAAATGCTGTTCGTAGCCATTTTTCTGAACATATCAGTTGATAGTTCTCCATTTTCCGTAACAAATATGGCTAAATCTAAAAAAGTAACCTTTTCAGCACTCACATCAAAGGTCAGTTTTAGATTCATTTGGTTGATGTTCAAAAGATTTATAAATTCTCTGAGGATTTCTACATCACCTTCGCATATAATGAAAATGTTGTCTATAAATCGTAGCCAGACAGTAATGAAAAAGTGTATATTTATCATTTTCTGTCAAGAATACTATTTCCCTCTCCCACCATCCTTAATAGACATTAGCATATGTAGGGTCACATCTTGTACCCATTGCTGTACCCCTTATTTGTAGAAAATACATACATACTAGCTTTCTTGGTCATATTGTGTATCCTGGAGACGATTGGTCTTCCCGTGGTTTTCTTTCATTTTTATCTATTTTTGGAAGTACATAAAATGTGGAAATTATTGGATTTTCCATCCAGAGAAACTCATAATCACCTTTGTTTAATATCCCCCTTTTCCCAATCTTTGATGAGATTTTGATACATTTTCAAAAAGACATTTGTTGGATTAGACGCTAATTTTTGATAGCAATTTTTATTGTTAAGTTGTGTAAATACTTCTGTTTTATAGTCTTCTGTTTACCAGAGGACTATATTTCCCCCCTTATCCGATGATTTTATAACCACATTTTCCCATTTGTTGATCTCATTCAATGCTTCTTTTTCCTCTATTGTGATATCATATCCCTTATTATATCCCTTATAATTGGGTCTTTGCATAAAAGTATCTAGGTCTTTTGATACTAGTTTTAAAAATATCATAACCTGGGGACAGATAATGGGGATAGGGCAGAAGGTGGACTTCTTTTTTAACAGGGTATATTTTTCCTCATCTATTGATGAATTGCTATCAAATGTTGTTTCACGTAATTTTTCTAATATTTCAATCATCTCTCGATCTTTAGGGGGGAATTCATTTCCCCCTGAAGTACCGCCGCGCTAAAGATATTAGTATTATTACGGTAATATTAACCCGGCATTAAAACTACCGTAATAATGGTAATAATGTGCAGGTCGCGTTACTTTTAACAGTAACATGGCCAATTGAATTCCCCCCTTAGGGGGGTATTCAATTGACGGCGTGATCGCCGAAAATCGAGCGCTCGAAAAATATTACCGTTAATACGGCTGCGAGCTGAAATCCAGCGAGTAAATTACCGTATTAACGGTTTTTACGCGCAGATTACGTATTAACGGTAATATTTTTCGAGCGCTCGATTTTCGGCGATCACGCCGTCAGTTGAGTACCCCCCTAAGAGTACATAGAGGACAATTGTGATGCTTCTATTGTTTGTTCTGGGATTGAAATTACATTTGTTTTCAGTGTTAACCTGCAAGATTTCTTCTTCTTTTTGTTTGAAGAATTTATGTAACAATTGTTTTCTTCCAAAGAGGTGGAGATCCTTTTCAACCTCAAATCTGTCCATATTCTTGGTGGGGGAAAAAACAATCGTCTCCGGTATAGGCAATATGATGGAGAAAGCTAGTATGTATGTGGATATAGATCTAAGAGAATTTGTACTAACCTTACCATCCTACGTACAAGACACCCTGTCATATTTGTAGCCAAACAGAGGATCTTGTAATAAACAAAATATACCTACAAGAAGTGATTGTCATTATAACAGAATCCGGGCAAATATATATTTTATCAAATCATAAAATTACGAATGATAGTACGTTTTAGATTAAGGGATAAGGGATGAATGAGATTTGTTCTATAACATAAGATCGTAATCTGACTAATAAGAATATCTGAGTAGGCTGGACTAAATACACGTAAAGCCGCTGATGGACAATATCATGTCCATCAAACACACCCTTGTACCCTCAGACTGACTAAATCTGTAACGTCACTAAGGAGGTGTGTCTCTGATAGTATAAAAGACCTATCAAATAATCCGCTCGGTTAGTCCTTGAAACGCGCGTCGGCTGTATGCTGGATGCATGCTCAACCAAGCTAATACTAAATTATTATTAGACATGATTATCTAATCCTATTAGCGAGGAGTTATTATCAATAGGGAATTCATCTCCTCTTATCTATATCTAGACTAGCACAATAGGGGATTAAGTAGGACTCCAATGCAGTGGAGCTAGTTAGTGGGCTTTACCTCACACTCATTTAACAGAGGACGCCATTAGAGAAAGCTATACATCAGCATAGGGTATATACTAGATAGCCTCTGTTATATCATCATATATATTACAAGAACTGGTTGAGTAACCAAGTTTAATACCATCCTTATTTTTGTGAGTACGTCCAGAAACAACCTAGGGAAATAAAATTCATGTCTCTTTATGACTATATAGGTGTGAAGCAGCAGTGCATCCAGTGTTTTTAAATAAACACCAACTCACATTTATTCACGGGCACTTGTATATTTCGATAATTTTATTAATATTTTAATAGTAATAATAAAAGTTACATTATAATTTATATTGATGTTCAATCAATTACCTTTATTTCATTATATTCAGGGAATTCAGTGCACCTGATAAATGCACTTCTAGTCTATCCCTTCTCATTGCTTATATATGCAAGTTATTGGTAGCACCCCTCAGGGAATTTATCAGAGGAATCTGGTGATAATGTACAAATGAGGGTATTCCCCACAATCAGTGCGATAGAATCTATTTATTCTATTTATTTTCTCTTTTGTTTAGATTTGTCTGTGTTTTTATATATTGGTCTTTATATAAGAAGAACTATGTATATTATGATCAAATATATATATATATATATATATAGTTTGTTGGAAGATATTTATTGTTTTATATGAAGGATTTTATATACAAAGAACTTTCATTGTGGTTTAATTGAGATAACTAGCTATAGTATTTAATGCTGAAGATTTATGTGTGAGATGTCAGTATAGTGTGTGTGTGTGTGTGTGTGTGTAATGTTAGTACAGTGTGTGTGTGTGTGTGTGAGATGTCAGTACAGTGTGTGTGTGGGGAGTATGTCACTATAATGTGTGAGGGAAGTGGGGTCTTAATTTAGTGTGGGAGGTTGAAGGGGGCTAGTTATTTAATGGGTGCTATTTTGTTTGTGGAGTGGGGGGTAATTTAATGTATTGGTGGGGCTGTTTTGAGGGAGGTAAATAGGTTTATATATTAAATGTGTTTGCTATCTAATGTCAGGGTTGGTTGGAGGGAAATATATCTTTTTAGCAAATATGAATATTATTATTTTAATGTTGGGGCTGGAGGAAGGCCTAATTATAAAATGTGAGTGCTATTAATTTAACACCGGGGGGTAAATGTATCAAGCTGCGAGTTTGCAACTCCAGCGATTTTCTCAGGAGAGTTGAAACTAGCCGATGTATGAAGCTAAGTATTCCAGCTTACGCAAGTAGCGTAGTGCATGCGCAATGCGCTACGTTAATTGCGTAAGCGCTAAATACTGTAATAAGTGATTTCCCCACTAGCGTGGGAAAATACCATAATACAGTACTTAGTTCTTACACAAACAGCGTAAGAGCATTGCGAAATGGACCTCCTACTAGGTAGGAGGTGTTTGCGGCGGCTCCTGGCTTTTTTACTTCAATCAAGACTCCCAATCGGGAAATTACAAATATGTGCCCCTTCTGGGTGAAGTGTTCCAGTTGGCACAGATTCGTTTATGGAGGTACAAATGGCTGGGACTGGGGCAAGCCGGCAAGATGGATGTACAAATAATAAGGGACATTGGATCAAGAAAGAAGACATCATCGGTAAGTATTTGGTTTTTTTTTATTTTTATTAAATAGTTGTGGTTAAAAAGAGGGTGGTTAGTGTCTTTATTGTGGGTTTTATTATTTTTAATAAATATGTGTGGTTTGTATGAGGGTGTTGTTGTTTTGTTAACTTTTTTCTTTGTGGAACTACAGGTCCCAGCAAGCCAGGAATGTCAGGGCATGTTGGCACTTGTGGTTCTCCAAGTGCCAACATGCCCTGGCTGCCGTGGGTATGCTGGTGCTTGTAGTTATACAAGCACCAGCATGGCCACACTGTTTTTGGCAACCTGGCTGGCTGGGACTTGTAGTTCCACAAACAAAATTGGTGTCAGTTTTTTTTTTTTAAACCTTTTAGCGCCGTATTACCCTACTACCCACAGCCCAGGGGTAGTAGGAAGAGCCCTAGTGCTATCAGCACTGGGCTGGTTCTTTCTAGGGGGAAGGCCCGCTGTTTTTTTTCAGCGGACCCCACTCCCTAGGGAATCCAGCCCAGCGCTGAACAGTCTAGGGTTGGTTAGTCATTATGGCAGGGGGACCCCTCCGCGCGTCCCCCTGCTATAGTGCCGCCAACCCTGGCTGGTTTGCCTAGTGCTGGTAAAGTGAAAATCGGGGGAACCCCACGCAAAATTTTTCCCCGATTTTCACGGGACCAGCACTAGTCAGGCAGCACTAGGGTTAAGCATAAATAGCGGGGAGACCCCACGCTTTTTTTTTTTTTTAACTTTGATCTGTTCTTTACAGTTTTTACAGCTGCCGGAGCTCCGGCAGCTGTATGACAGGGCAGTGTAACAGTGATGTGTTTACAACTCACTGTTACAACACAGGAGAGTTTGCCAAACACAGGAGAGTAGCTAAACTCGGGAGTGTTTACATCGCTCAAAATCGCCAGAGATGACCAGCGATTTTGAACATGAGTGTCAAAATCGCAGCTTGATACATTTCCAGTTTTTTTTTAAAAAAAAACGCGATTTGCTGCGATTTCAACACGCTGGCAAACTCGCCGTTTGATACATTTACCCCCGGGACTGTCTGGAGTTTTCTAAATTTTATGTACCCATTTTTTTTTCCATATAGGGCTTCCAATATTCCAGGATCCAGACAAGCAACAAATGAGTTAAGAAACCAGCAGTCACAAGTGGTGAAAGTGACAAGAACAGGTAGGAGAGAGCATGACAGTCTGCCAACTGTCCTGAATCTGGTGGGACCGTTCCGAATTTGGGTGACTGTCTCGCTTAGGACAGTTGGGAGGTATGTTCTGCTTCACTGTGTACTGCCCGTGAAGGCAGAACTACATGCCCCTAACAGTAGTGCACATACTATTGCCTGTGTGTTTGTCTAAAATGATAACCATGTTACATCATAGGGACCCCCTGTCTAAAGTACACCTTGGCCCCCCAGCTCTGGGCCAGGGTGTCAGAATGACATCTAGTGCTCTACTCCTCCTTCCAGTACCACCCTTAATATTATTTGGTTTAGGTTAACCCTAAAACAAATAACCCTATTAGTATAGAGGGCTTTTTGCATTTTGATAAATACCATTATAATCAGCCAGGTATGTTTAAAAAGAAAAAAAAATGGTGTAGGGAGAAGGAGCATATAAAATAAAATGCAGTATAAAGTGAGGTCTGTTTTTTTGTTGCATCATTTATTTTTATTATTTAAGATTTATTATTTATAATAATAAAGTATTGCTGGATTAAGCAACACTAAAATAGCCTCTTTTTATATTGATCAATATATATTATACCGAAAACCACCCTTTAAATGAAGAATCGTTACTTATGGGCCAGTGCTGTGTGCTTGCCCCTCGGGCTAAAGTCTGCCAGCCAGCCCCTGGTTTAACGCAACTCTAATTGTAAATCATTTATGAGATTAACTACATAGAGATAAACTAATTGTTTAGAGAAGAAACCCTAAAAAATTATTAAAATGTATTCAGGATTCAAAGTAGAATAGATACATTTTGCAGAGAGAGGATTTAGTGATAGAACAGTCAAAAAGGATAATCAAAGAAGTTGGATGGAAGAACTTTATTTCATATAGCACCAGAATAGCATATGCATCAGTATGACTAAAGCCTCACGTCACTAGCCTTTGTGTCAGTGGATGCTGCCTCATCCATTATCTAACTCTCATTCTGTGTCTCCCTACATACCTTAGTTTTCCTGTACACATCATGACACTGCCCCAACACATGCAACACAAGACATATATTGTATGTGCCCTTAAGAGGAATAATGAGATGGGACAAATCCCAAAAGCTGGACATAAAAGATAAACTACAAGCAGGGCCTGATCAATCACTAGGCTGACCAGGCTGCAGCCTTGGGCGCTGGGTCCCGGGGGGCGCGGCGCTGCGGGTATTTATTTATTTTTTTCATTCATTTTTATTTTTTTTTCATTCATTTTTTTTTTCAGGGTGGGGGAGGGGGGGTCGCCGCGGCGGGGTGGAAGGGCTCGACGATCAAAAGCATTGGTGGTCAAGGGTTAGCAACACACAGCCAATCGCCAGGCTGCCTGTTGCTGTGCAGCAGACAGGAAGCAGGACATCTTCACTTCCTATCTGCTGATCTGAGAAGAGGAGCGACGCTGGCACAACTACAGGTAAGTGAAGGGGGGAACTGCCCTGCATATCTATAGGGAGGGGGGGAACTGCCCTGCATATCTATAGGGAGGGGGGGGAACTGCCCTGCATATCTATAGGGAGGGGGGGAACTGCCCTGCATATCTATAGGGAGGGGGGGGAACTGCCCTGCATATCTATAGGGAGGGGGGGAACTGCCCTGCATATCTATAGGGAGGGGGGGGAACTGCCCTGCATATCTATAGGGAGGGAGGGGACTGCCCTGCATATCTATAGGGAGGGGGGGGGGGGGGACTGCCCTGCATATCTATAGGGAGGGGGGAACTGCCCTGCATATCTATAGGGAGGGGGGGAACTGCCCTGCATATCTATAGGGAGGGGGGGAACTGCCCTGCATACCTATAGGGAGGGGGGGAACTGCCCTGCATATCTATAGGGAGGGGGGGAACTGCCCTGCATATCTATAGGGAGGGGGGAACTGCCCTGCATATCTATAGGGAGGGGGGGGGAACTGCCCTGTATATCTATAGGGAGGGGGAGAACTGCCCTGCATATTTATAGGGAGGGGGAGAACTGCCCTGCATATCTATAGGGAGGGGGAACTGCCCTGCATATCTATAGGGAGGGGGGGAACTACCCTGCATATCTATAGGGAGGGGGGGGGAACTGCCCTGCATATCTATAGGGAGGGGGGGGGAACTGCCCTGCATATCTATAGGGAGGGGGGGGGAACTGCCCTGCATATCTATAGGGAGGGGGGAGAACTGCCCTGCATATTTATAGGGAGGGGGAGAACTGCCCTGCATATCTATAGGGAGGGGGAACTGCCCTGCATATCTATAGGGAGGGGAGGGGACTGTCATACAAATCTATAGGGTGGGAGGGGGGGGCTGCCATGAAAATCTATAGGGAGGGAGAGAGGTTGATATGTATGAAGGAGGGCAGAGGAGGGGGGCTGATATATGTGACTGGGGGAGTTTTGATGTGACGGGGGGGGGGGATAGCTACAGAGTGGATGTAAGGAAAATAGCTGCAAGGGGGATGGATGCAGGGTGGGAGGTAAAGAAAATGGCTGCAGCAGTGGTTAAGGAAAATGGCTGTGGGGGGGTTGTGGTTAAGGAAAATGGCTGCAGGGGGTATTTAAAAAATAGAGCAGCTTTGGGGGGCAGAATCTCATGATTGTGTGGTGGTCACATGGGTGGTCTCAGCAATCGCTAGAATACTAAATATTAGTGAGATTGGGCTGGTAGAGGTTTGTATTTGATTGACAACAAATATTCAGATATTGCTTATATATGCCTGTCCAATGGGGTACTTTTAGCTCGCCATAATGGAGTGTTTTGTTTTAACTAAAGGGCCTAATCATTCAGGGTTTGCATTATAATACATTTTTGCATTTTCAAAACAGGACGCAAACTTTCCAGAAGCCAGCGAGAGGATAACAAAGTTGCAAGAGTGAAGAGCAAGAACAGGTAAGAGACAATGGCACAATCTGTCTAAATTTGAATGCTGGAGAATACACCTGAACATTCATATTCAGGAGTGTTCCTATACACCTATATATTCTGAGGAGGGGGGGGCGCTGCGGCCGTATTAGCCTAGGGCGGCCAGAACCCTTAATCAGGCCCTGACTACAAGCACATCCTGTGCACCTTGCTTTCTAGGTGCAGAATCATTTCTACACAATGCCTATCTCTATTCGTTAATCTAACAATATTAGTACGATAATTCAACTGCCTATTTTACCCTTATTTCATTATTAAAGAACACTGGAAAGTAAGGGCACTAACAAAATGTGTTTAGTTCATGTGTCAGTTTTGTTTTTTGTGTTCTTTACTCAATTCTGTTTTAGCCCACCCATTATGAGCTAGATAGACAGCATGCATCTAAATGTGTAAAGAGCTACTACATTGACACCAAAAAAATTATTTTTCAAAAGGCTCTGTAATTATGTGCATATGAGTGGTATGGCTCCAAGTTTGCCAAGTCAATATACCATTGATTGATGTACTAGGATTTTAAAGTCAGTGATGTTGGATTTATGATGCACCAACAGAGGTTTTCTACCCAGTCTGCAGTTGATGCTTTCCCCTAGCAATGAGCACAAACTATTTTATTTATGGATATTGGACCTTCTCAGCCAACATCAGCTTGCATAGCTTATATATATATATATATATATATATATATATATATATATATATATATATATATAAAAGAAAATCAGGAAGAGAGCTGTATTTTAAAAAATAGCTTTCAAGGTATAACTAAGGTGTAGAATATTAGTCATTGTTGTTGCTTGTCCCCTGCATTAAATGTAAACTATGTGCTAAGAATTAGACCTCTTCTAATCTGACACTTACCCAGCCATAATATGAGCATATCTGCAAACCATCATCTTTGCACACATAGAAACCTATGGCTCTATTGTGCTTGCTATCATATTGTAAATGACCCTCAGTGTGTTAGATTGCTATAATGTGTAGCTTTTAGGTTAGGTGAATTTTTGCCTGGAGAGAGCCTTCCGAAATTCACTGGCTGCGAAGTAATAACACAGTGAGTCCAGGACACAGTTAGAGTTAGCAATTATCGTTGCTACATGAACAAAGAAATCGACTTGTTCCAGGGTGTAGCAAGATGCATTGAAACTCTCAGCCACAAAACGGATTGTGTATCCCACATGGATTGGCAAAAAGCAAACCACAAAAATCACAAAGTTGGAGATAACAATGTTCACAGCTTTTTTGGTGGAATACTGCTCACGTGTATCCAATATCTCTTTGTCACAGAGAGTCATTACGATTTTTCCAGTACAAAAGCTGATAAGGATCAAGGGTAGGAAGAACCCACCCACAACAAAAATTAAAGTCATGTTAAAAGGTTCTTTGCTGTCTTTCTGGAAACAGACATATAATGTGTGATCAGTGCTCTGCAAAATCCTCAGTATGCTAGCAATGATGAAAATAATCCACAGGATACAACACATAGCAGAAGCTTTCACTAGGGACATCCAACCTTTGTGTTTCAGAGGGTGCCTGATTGCCAAGTAGCGATCAAATGCAATTGCTGTGATAGTGAAGATGCTCATGTATGTGTTTACAAAGTAGGAGGACATTAGGGATTTACACAGTCCACTGCCAAGGTCCCAAATGTGCAAGTGAGAATATAATCTGAAAGGAAAGGTTAAGATGACCAAGATGTCAGCTATCACCAGGTTCATCATGAACACAGTGGTTTCCGTCCACTTTTTTAACTTGAAACAGAAAACCCAGATGGCAAGAACATTGCATGTAAAGCCAAAGAAAAAAAGAGGAATATAACTAATTAGGCTAAATGTCTGTAATGATGGCTGTGGAGTTATATTACAAAAAATCATGCTTGCAAGCTCTACTGGGTACTGCACTCAAAATCCAAATGGTACTTCACTATTTTTCCTCCAGATGTCCTGTTCTGAACTGTGTCTTCACGAGAAGCAATAACACATTTGCTTCTATTTCATCCTTGGCTTGTTGATCCAATCCAATCATAAACCACTTTTTACCAGAGTTAAAATTATTCTAAAAAGAAACAAACACAGATCATTTACAGAACAGCTATGGATTTAAAAAACACATTTTAAAAAGCAAAAGTAGGAAAAACTATAACAATTGAAAGATTGCCAGGGCACAATTATTGGCACGCATTTAAGCAATTCAAATCAATTTGAAAAATAAAATAGCTAGATTAGACTCAAGTGTAATAAATAAGAAATTAGAGTCACCTGTGTTAAATTGTCAATGCTCCCATGACTTGAATTAATCAATGAATGATAGCTTAAATGTTTAAGAAGGCCAATTTGTATTCCCTGTTACTTTGTTACCATGGTGAAGACAAGAGAGCTGTCTGAAAGCACCAGAAGTGCTATTATCACTAAACATGAGACCTCTAATGCGTAGAAGGCCATTTCCAAACACCTTGGCATCCCTGTTTCAACAGTGTGCAATGTTATTAAAAAGTTTGCTACTCATGGAACTGTGAAGAACCTCTCTGGACATGGGAGAAAGAGAAAAATTGATGAGAGAAGTATTCAAAGGTTGGTACAAACTGTGGACAAAACACCATGTAAAACATCCAAAGAGCTGAAGTCTGACCTGGAACAATCTGGAGTGATAGTTTCAACCCGTACCATATGCTGCACACTAAATCAAGAAAGGCTTTATGGGCGAAGGCCAAAGTACACCCTACTACTGAAAAATAGACATAAAAGCTGACTGATCTTTGCCAAAATGTACCTAGACAAACCACAATCCTTCTGGGCAAATGTTCTGTGGACAGGCAAAACCATAATTGAGCATTTTGGCAATGCAGACCAGTGATTTGTTTCTAGGTGACAAAATTGAGCTTTTAAGGAGAAGAATGTTTAAACAAGGTTACGATTAAACAAGGTGGAGGATCCATAATGTTATGGGATGCTTTGTTGCCTCTGGTGGAGGCAGGCCCGGCGCTCCCATTAGGCAAGGTTAGGCACTTGCCTAGGGCGCCGGGCTCTGGAGGGCGCCCTCCAGAATGAAAATTACTTTAAAACTGTGCGGCGACCACTGACCATACCTGTCACGGCCGCCGCACAGTATTCAGATGCACAGGGGAGGGGGGGAAGAGGCTATTGCTCACCACCGCTGCCTCTCTGCCCCGTCTCCTCCCCTCCACTCACTAGTGTCAGTGAATGGAGGGGAGGAGACGGAGCAGAGAGGCGGCGGTGGCGAGGTAAGGAAAGACGGGGGGAGGAGGGAGGAGGGTGCCGATTGTTGCGGGGGGGGGGCCAGGGCGCCTATTTTGTAAAAATGCCTAGGGCGCCATGGAGGCTAGCACCGGCCGTGGGTGGAGGCCTTGACCATATTGAAGTATCATATCATGAAATCAAAGGATTACCAAGACATTTTGGAGCGAAATGTTCTACCCAGTGTAATAAAACTAGGTTTGGGTTGAAGAACCTCCAGCACGATAAACTCAAAACACACATCCAGAAGCATAAAAGAAAGGTTGCAAAGGAAAATAAAATGGACAAACAACTGGCCAACAAAGAATCCTGATTTCAATCTAATTGAAGGTTTTAATTAGAGCCCTGATTTATGTGATTTTAGCAAAAAAAAATATGGATTTTAGAAAATAAACGGGATTCAAACCCAAAACACTCAAGGGCGTTTTTGCCAAAACCAAACCACGAAGTTAATCCAGATTCAAAACCAAAATCAAAACCAGAACACGGGGGTCAGTGAATATCTTTACTTTTCACACACAGTTTCTTCAATAAAATCTCTTTGATACGTTAAATGTTTCTTCACTTAATCTTGCAAGGAAACAAATTGTGTGTAGAGAATAAAGCTGAACATAGATTATTATTTTTTACAGATAAAGGGAATTTACATTTCGGTGTATTTCGCTCGGTGTATCTGGAAGTTCCGTATTAAAATGATAATGAATTATGTTGTGCAATATTTATCTCTACAAAAGGTTTTTGCTAGGCAGGGCTTGTTCTCATTTGTTTATATTTAGGGGTTGTATAAAATATTTCACTAGCGTCCTGTCAAATGCTTGCCAACCATACTCCATGGAAGTATTAACCAGAACCTTGTATCACACAGCACATATTGCACAATAGCAATACTTCTGTATTTTATCACCATTATGTCACTTCATATAATTATTTTTAAGTCCCAAAGACCATTTCCATGGTTTATCTGCTCGGGTGCTTTGTTTAAGCATGGTTTATTTTTGCTGGAAATCAAACAAGCAGGGATTTAAAAAAAAAAAAAAAAAGTCCCCTAAACGCACTGCTAAGACATTTATACTTATAATTATTTGAACTTTTACATTTTTATTCTGCTCCTTTATTTGAGTGTCACTTTCAAAGCTTTTTTTATATTTTAAATACATTGGTTTACTATGCACTTGTTTGTTTTATTGTTTAGTTTTATAAACAATATAATCAGTTATAGGTTTTGCTTCCAATGAAATCCTATAATTGCTTGTTTTCATGTAACGTGTAACTGATTCTCTTAATCTTTGCTTACAAAGTCTGTTTTCTGGTGAACTAAGTGTATTCTTCCATGTGGTATAGGCTGACTGTGGAGTAACACATGGTCAGCTATTGATGTAAAATTAGCATGGTATTTTATAGAAATAAATTCTGCAGTAACCATCTGCTGTTTTTGAGAAACATTTTTTGGCGTTTCCTTAAAATTACCAAAGTCCATTTTTTAAAAAACTGATGTTAAATTATCCTTAACAAAATTTGTATTTTATACATTAAAAATAAAATTAATTTGAAAAGTGATTCTCAAGTAAAATGCAGTTGTTTTGGTGCTAAAGATTTATGTTACTTTACCTTATTCCTATTTTGGTGTAGCTTTTATTTTCTAGATTGTAAAGACGATTTTATACAAATGGAATTCATTTTACAGTAATTGGAAACCATAACCTCTTTTACTAAACTTCCACACAATTTGCAGTGTTTGGTGCTAAAATGAAAATAAAAATGATGTTACTTTTAAAGAACATGAAGTTTATTTAGCACCATTTAGGAGTAACTTATCTTCGCTTTCTGTTTAATCAACTTTTGCAAAAATACATCTATGTTTTATGTGACTGTGGCACATTCAGACCTCTATTTACAAGCCAACACATGGGAAGTGCAGGCAGTACACAGGAGCTGACATTCAGGACAAACACACACAACATGCACACACAACAGCTGCACAAACTGCATCCTTATCCAAATAGCATTCACTTTAAATGTTCACCTGTTTTATTTCTTCCTAGAGCTCGCTGATCCCTATTCGAAGTGCTGGTTAAGCTGTACTCACCAAGCTATTACTTTTCACCACAGCTGTGTGTTCTGTTCTATCTAAGTATTTAACATGTGAAAGCTTTTGTGGTTTCTTTATTTCCTCAGAAATATTTTGTCACTGTGCTGGTTTGAACAATATGTATTGCAAAGAAGCTGTGCAAGCAGAGAGCTGAGAGGACTGTGTGTTGTGTGGCACAGGCAAGACTGAACAGATAAGAATGGCGTTGTTATTATTATTATTATTATTGAATTGTCAGGCATATCGATAAGAAAGAACGCACAGCGCAGGTGGAAGAGGGCTTAGCTGAAATAAAATGAATGACTTTGTCTCGGGTAGACATTGGGATAGTTGTGAGGCTGCTTTAGAGTGGGTAGTATAGGTGGCAGTAGGGCAGAGCTGAAGCTAGACATTTCAGTACCCTGGGCAGAAAAGAACACTGGTGCCCCCCATCTACTCCATTTTAGTAGGGGCAATACTAGGCACCCTTGGCTGTGGCACATCGCACTGCCATAGTCATGGCTCTGTTAGTAAATAGTACAATAAGTAAAACTTCAATTTTACTTAGCCGTTGATGTACCACATAACCAGCCAACCCCAATATTTGAATGGACATATATTACAAAATGTATTGATAACGTTCCCTGCTTGTATACAGATGTCAGTATTGGGCACAAACCATTTCCAGGCACATTGCATTAAGGTGAAGAGCGGAGAACATAGATAAACTGCTAGTGTGGGCTCAGTGTCTAAGGACTCAGGGGTAGGTATTTCTGCATGTAGTACTGTACCGCACTCACCCCTCTTACTACTCACCAAATACACCACTCACCTAATAATATACCTCTCACCTATCCATGGATGTACTATACAGTACCTCTTACTCACTACTATTCACAGACACTCTCTCTCACTCACTGAAATAGATCCTATTCACCACCACTCCCTGATACCACCCATTAATATACCCACTATCAGCCTGGCACCATACCTCACCCACTGACATTTCTGCTACTCACCTCCACTCCCTTGCATCATACCTCACCCCCTGAAATACCCTTCACTCACCACCACTCCTTACCACCATACCCCACCCACTAAAATACTCCTCATTCGTTAAATGAATTTCCTTGCCAACCAAGTATCTCAGGCTGGCTATTGTTCTGTTTTGAGAAAGTTAATCAGCCCCTGGAACATCATCTAGAAATAGAGTACAGTGATTGAGTAAATACATCTTTCAATATAATTTTGAATACAGGCATTACACTTCTGTTGGTATATAAACAAATAATAATACACACTAGAAGATACTGAAGGATCTTCTTAAAAACCTTTTTGTTGAAACGGAGCTCCGCACAGAAAAAGATAAAAGTACATTTTAGCGGCGGATTGTGGTTGCCCCAATCACACAAGTCAGCCCTGAGTCCTGTGAGAGGAAAAGCGCCCACCTGCCAAGCGCTCAAGCGCTCCAGCGACTGAGACTGAGACAGGGCAAAGGAAACTACCCGGAGAGGAGGCACGACTGAGACGGACTGACGGCGGAGGGGAAATCTCAGAGGGGAAAGCCTGATCCCTCATATAAGGTACACACACACAGAGACCCCCGCCTGAAAGCCGCCCCTGTAACTCGTGGTGCTGGTGGAGTAAAACCGGAAGTGGCAGAACGCCATCATTGCCTTCTCTTCCGGTGAATCAGACCCCGTGGTGCCTGCTGGGAGCCATCCTGGGACGTTGTGGAGGGGAAAAAAAAAAAGTATACAACGGAGGTAAGGAGGTATTAACCCCTTCCATTCCACCTGAACAGCCCCCACACATTATTGCTGCATAACAAGCAGAGACAGTGAACATCAACATTGCTAAATGTTTTACCCAATAACTTTGAGGATGATGCACGAACGCTGATTCAGTGTAGATGATACACACTGCGTTCAGCTGCACTGTAACGAAGATTCTACCTTACAGCAGTGCAGAATAGTTGTGGAAATACTAACCGATTACCTGCTTGTGATAATAACATTGCATATGAAAGCTCTACAATACAGCTACTTACTGTCTGCATCAGTCTACAACCAACGATTTATGCCACCTAGTGGTCATCTATAGTACTGCTGCAAAGATCATCTTTGATTTCACAACAAATCTGACTCAGTACAAGCTACGTCACTACCACTGAATAAATTATATATAACAGAGTGGTTCTCTCCATGGCTGATAACAACTAAAAGCTTCGAAATTCGCCCTGCCTAAATGACTGATTAAATATCTAACAACAGGAACTTCCGGTGGGCGGTACACCTAGTTGACCGCGTTTTAACAAATCTCTTCATTCTTTCCCCGGAGTTCGGTCACGTAAGCGGACCTATAGAACACAGATAACCATTACAACATTCCTGAAATTAGCTACGTATAATTACATATGTTGAGTTGCTTACTACTACTGGGTTCGTAGGGCAGATATTGCTGATATAGTTATCTCGGACCATGCAATGATCTCCCTTACAATCCAAAATCCGAACTCAAGACGGAGGTCTAGGCACTGGAGATTTCCTACTTACCTATACAATTCAGACCATTTTCAACAATTTCTAAGACACAGATGGGCTGAATATCTAGATGATAACATTGACCAATGGGATGACAAAATTCTATTCTGGGAAGCTTCAAAGGCAGTTATGAGGGGACACATAATTGCGTATGTATCTAGGCATCGTAAGAAGGCTAAGGAAATTTATGATAATTTGAGCAAATTATCGGCTGAGGCATATGCCAGGTTTGCTTCCAACCAGTCGGATATGTCATGGTCTACTTATCGTGAGGCGAGACAACTCTTAGAGAGTTTCTTGACTTCCCAAGCAAAACAACAAATTGATTTTTCAAAAAATAAATTTTTCAGATGGGGAAATAAAGCTGGCAAATTACTTGCAAATATAACCAAACCTCAGAAACGTAAAAGTCACATAATTGCTCTTAAAGCCCATAATTCTTCTAAGATTCTTACCAGATCGGAAGATATATTAGAAACCTTCCAGGCTTACTATTCGGCCTTATACAAGGGCTCTACACCAAATCCCCAGCTAATGTCCAAACTTTTGACTGAGGCCAAATTGCCTTCATTAACGCCAGAACAGAGAGATGTTATGGCAAAAGATAACACTTCCCGAGATGTAGAGATTGCAATCAAGCATTTGAAACTCAATAAAACACCAGGCCCAGATGGCTTTACGGCAGAGTATTACAAGATCCTTGAAGGGGATCTGGCTCATGTTTTAGCAGATTTGTTTTCAATGATACATAGGGAACGTCCTGTATACCCATCGTTTAATGTAGCCCATACAGTCCTTATCCCTAAACCAGGTAAGGACCCTATGATTGAAGGATCTTATCGCCCTATTACTCTTTTAAACACAGATTACAAGCTTTTAGCAAAGATCATGGCGGATCGTTTACAAGGTATCCTTCCTGGGTTGTTAACATCCCATCAGCTGGGATTTGTAACAGGACGCCACTCGGTCAAAGGTATTAGGACAGCCATATCAGCGATTGTGGCCTCAAGTGTAAATTCCACCTCAAACATGATCCTTAGTTTAGATGCTCAAAAGGCTTTCGATTCTGTTTCATGGCCTTTTCTAAACGAAATTCTCTCATGTAGGCGCTTTGACACTGATTTTAGAGCACTTGTAGCCTTTCTCTACACCTCCCCTAAAACATCTCTATTGGTCAATGGTGTCACGGGTTCCCCACTGGAAATGTATAGAGGTACTCGCCAGGGATGTCCACTCTCTCCATTACTCTTTAATTTGGTATTGGACCCTATGCTTAGAGTCTTGCAAAACTGGACGCAACTGGAGGGAATAAGGATTGGAGATCAGGAAATCAAAATTACAGCTTTTGCTGATGATGTAATGATCTACATATCTAATCCTGAAGTCTCACTTAGATCCCTAATGGACCGAATAGTGGAGTTTGGTTCTATCTCTGGGTTCTCTGTCAATTTTGAAAAATCTACTGCTATGTATCTGGGAAAGGGTGTCATAGTCCCAACATGGGCAAGGGATATTCCCATTACATGGGCAAAGTCGACCATGCCATACCTGGGCATCCAGCTACCAAGAGATATTCACTCTCTATATAACCTTAATATCTCTAGGATGATAAATGTAGTGGAACATGAGATGAAAGGTTGGAAACATCTCTGCCTCTCCTATGGAGGTAGAATAAACATAATTAAAATGATCATATTTCCTAAACTATTGTATCCATTACAAGTTTTACCCTTATTATTGACCAGATCAGATGCAATGAAATTGGATACAGAATTTAGACGTTTTATCTGGAATTCCAAAAAACCGCGTATTGGGTTGATCAAATTACAACAGTCAAAAAATAGAGGAGGGCTGAATTTACCAAATGCTACCAAATATAACCAAGCGGCCCAATTGCGACACCTTAAAGACTGGTTGCATAACACGGATACTTATACTAATACTACATTAGATCAGAATTTTATCCCTAACCTTAGCTTATTAGCCTTTATTCATCTACATGAAAAAGAACTTCCAATTCAAACTATAAATAATCCAATCTTGTATACTGTGCGTAAATTTTGGCATAGGCTTTGCCACATATACCATTTAAGCCCTTATATCTCAATGAACCTCCCATTATTAAACAACCCTAACTTTCAGGACGGATCAGCTTCCTTCCCATTTACTAACTGGGCGAAATTAGGAATTACTAAGATAAGATCATTAATTGATACAAGTACGCGAAAACCTATGACCTATACTCAAATAAGCTCTACTTATCCACAACTAGCCCCTTATCATCTAGCAATATTTCAATGCCAACATTACATTAATACAGTACTAAGTAAAATCTCTCCGGAGGATTGGGATAATCCCTTGGAGGCTATGCTTTCGAGACCTCCCCTGACCCGTCAAGCCATCTCACAGCATTATTCCCTATTACGTACCCAATTTGACTATAACCATTCTAAAACTGGCCTTTCATTGCGGCAGGAACAATTTCCTCACCTGACACCAGAGGTTCTTTTAAAGGCACTGACCAATTCCATTAAAATATTACCGGCCATGACCTACACAGAAATGTTCCTAAATATCTATCATAGGGCATATCTGTCTCCATCTCGTCGATTTCAGATAGGTCTATCAGAATCACACTGTTGTCCGAAATGTGGGTCTCCGAGAGCGGATTTGACACACTGTTTTTGGGAGTGTCCCCCAATTAAACGATTCTGGACCCAGATTTGGAGATTTTCTAACACACACCTGGTAAATTATGCGCCTCTATCTCCGGAATGGGCGATATTCGGAATACTTCCAAATACTTGCAAAGTTAGTAAAGGATGCAATAAACTACTATTAGCAGTTTCTGCTGCGGCCAGGAAGAGCATACTCCAGGTCTGGGCCCAGGATTCCCCTCCTATGTTTTCCCTTTTTAAAGAAAAGCTCTATCACATATTCCGAATGGATTGGATAGAGACGTCTTTGCAGAAAGAGGTTAGAGTAAAGCAATTCTTTGACGCATGGGAGAGCTTTATAACTCTCTTACCCCGTATCACACGTACACAACTTTGGAATAGCTTCCACAATACTGAGTGGTACGGGTTAAGAATGGTCTCAGCGGACCCTCCGATTGACTTATCTCCACCTTCTAATGGTTAAGTCCTAGACGGGATGGATTATTTGAGAATGGGAGATTGGGCATGTTAATGACTTATTGAATTGTTTGAAAAAATGTGAAAATATGTATTTATTTCATAATGCATCCAATTGTATATGTGATATTGTATACCTCAATAAAAACTGTTTATAAAAAAAAAAAAAAAAAAAAATACTCCTCATTCACCACCACTCCTTAGCACCGTACCCAAGACAATTACCACTCCATGATACCATATCTCAGCCATTGAAATAATCTCTGCAATATATGACAAAGAAAATACCAAAAGAAAAGTTTATGAAAATGTTTATTTAGTAAATGAATGCAAATGTGCTACCTCTCATTGGCATCCTCTGCTATTCGTCCCTCTTGAGTTTTATTTGTGATAGCTGCTTTGTTAGAAGGAAATGGTCATGGAAATATTCATTAGGTAAAACTTAATCGAATTCTTCACTATATGCAGCTCTGTAACAGTGGAAGTGGTGGTGGAGAGTGGTCTGCAGACCAACCATCAGCCTGGGGTTTGACTCCTTGTGATAGGGAGCTGAGCAATTCAGGAAGCTGGGGGCAGGTCTGTATCAGCCACCACCACACCAGTACAATATAGGGGTTGGACTGGACGAGAACAGTCACGGATAAATCTCAATAGCAAGTGTTGGCCCCTATTAACCAGGACCAGCACTTCTCTAAGAAAAAATGAATCCCACACCTGAGCTGGTGTGCCATCCCAACCTTGCACCCTGGAATGTGGCGCATATCACACCACCCTAGATAGAGCCCTGCACAGTACAGCAGTGTATATATTACACAATAGTGCAGTGTCTAGTTTGTATTATAAATAACCCACAGTACATTATCTTTGACCGTTCATCTAGGTAAATTTGTGTGGGCACAGCACACATTACGCTGTCTGTGGATCAGGTGCTGCCTGTGGCACCACCTGGGTACCTGGGCTGTTAGGCCTGGGCAAAATGCAGAGGCCATGGCGTCTCCTCGGCTTTGTGCCCTGGGCAGCAGCACCGGTCACATCACATTTGGAGGCTGTGGGACAGTCTGATTGGGCATGTAAGGGAATTCCATGAGTGGGTAGCAGCATGGTGGAAGTCTAGGTGGGCAGTAAGAGATGGCTGCGAGAGACAAGGCGATGTGCAGGTCATATTTAAGAAGGTGATAATGGAAGTATTGTGAGATGAGATTTGAGATGTATGAAATGGGGGAGTTGTTGAAGCTTTGTATGTAAGGTTGAGTAATTTGAATTGGATTCTGGAGGACACTGGGAGGCAGTGTAGAGCTTCACAAAGTGGTGCTGCAGATGCAGAGTGGCGAGGGAGGAAGACCAGATTTGTTGCAGTATTTAAGATGGATAGAAGCATGGAGTGATGGGTGAGAGGAATGTCAGATAGGAAGAGGTTGCAGTCGTCATTGTAGAAGATAATGGGAGAGTGGATAAGAGTTTTGGTAGCATCTTGGGCAAGTAAAGTTCCCTTAAAGTGGAATTAAAATGGAATAGCACTCACTTTATTAAAATAATGTTCAACAATTAAAAAAATACTTGTGAGCTAGATATTTAAGCTAACGTCTATCTAAAGGTAGTAGCCTCATCTCACCCACCCCTCACCTTTCAAATTTACAACAATAGATCTTGATAGGCAGACACAACTTCTGTCCATTTTTTTCCTTGTCCCAACATGAGAAACTGATAAGATTAGGTCTGGGATGTACTAAAATGTGTTTTAACAAAACCACCGGTATTCATGCTGTTAAGTGCGTATTGTCGCAAACCAATAACGATTGTCGAACCTCGATTTGTGTTTCCAAAGCACAAAGATTTATTCTCAATAAGTAGCAGAATAATTCAAGCAAAATAATAATAAGTACAGCCGTTACTTATTGCAGGCGCTCTGGATCCAGTGTGCAGTCATTCAATCCTGAAGTCTGGGGACAAGATGTCTGAACACTAGATTAGAAGCTGCTGCTTATATGCACACAGGAATACAGTAAAAACAATGAAGTTGGTATAGCTGGCTTCTATTGGTCCAGGTTTCAGGAAGGTCCAAGGGGTTGTCAATCATTGGCTAGTTCATCCTAAAGAATCCAAAGGAGGGGGTCATCTCTCCAGGGGGTATGCTCTGCTCTTCCTGCCAAGATTCCTTAGTCTTAAGTAGTTCATAATTCCCTATCATTCATAACTTGTGTATGCACTCTGCGATTCCTTCGCAGAGTGAACCAAACAGTAGCAAATGTTAAGAGGTTTATTATGATACCACACATGATATGACTCCTTCAACCTGTTCCATATATTTCACTAATGTGCATATAATTTATATTATAACACATAAATACTACTATATTTCGACATAAATGACTATGTGTTGCAATTACCATTAATGTGTACTATTTTACAAGTATGCGTGTTTGTGCGAATGTATGGTAAAAGACCAAATACTGTTGCTGCCACGTGTTGTAGCTGCGTATGCCCTTCCACGCCGTAGCGTGCCCTTGTACGTCGTAGCGTACCGCACGCATCTTTTCAGACAAAGACAACCAAGTTTGCTCGATTTTAATTGAAATGACTTTATCCAATTTGCTGACTTCGACAATGCCATAACTGTGTTTTCACAAAACCACCGGTATTCATGCCATAACTGAATGTGAAGATACGTGGTTCCCAAATCACACGGACACAGTATTAGGGGAAAAATAGAAGGATGATTTATTCTGCAGAACATAATTAAATATAGCACAGCCCCGTAACGATAGCAGGTCCAACAAATGAGAAAATCAGTTCAAATAAATCCAGTGAGATATGTTTCACTGCGCATCTCTTGCAGAGCATCACCTCTTGGCCAAAACTTAGTCTCACATGTCCAGGGTAGCCTCTTTTATCACCTCCTAATTCCACCTTAGGATCTGCCTGTCCATGGGAGTTGCAAAGGGTCTCCATTGCTTACACTATCCAGCCCCCTCCCCTACCTCCCAGGTATATTCCCTCAGGGGACCCCTGCAGGGTCAGACTCCTGGGGCTGTAGAGCTCACCAGTTGACAATAGGGAGCAAACAGGAATAACATTGATAGCTTAATTCACTTAACTCCTGAGTGTTCCCTATGGAGGTGGAATTTAACCCCTGAAGTACTTTTCCAAGGAGATGTTATAGTTACATCACTGATACTTCCTGATAACCACATGGCTAAAAAGTGCAGTTCACCATGCCCATTGCTTTACAATCTTGTCCCAACATGAGAAACTGATAATATTAAGAATGGGATGTACTAAAATGTGTTTTCACAAAACCACCGGTATTCAGGCCATAACTGAATATATAAAGCCAAGACAAAAAAAAAGAAGGAATATAGAGTAATGCTAGAACAAGCCTACTTGACCTACTTAATATTAAATGCTAGTTATTTTAAGTATATTATAGAGCTCAGAATGTAGGCTAAAAGGAAGGATGTAACGATGGTGGCTCTATTAATAACTGTTAACGTGGGTGAGAACAAGTCTGAATCTTGAAGAATGGGAAAGTAAAGCAAGTGAGACAAACATTAAATACATAAATATAGATGTTTCTAATGTTTACTGTACATACAATGCATCTTTCTAGTCTATCTTACTTGCATACACATGTTCTGTGCTATCTAGTGTCACGCATACGTCTAGTTTTTAAAACAAATCTATGCCACGTCAGTGATCACTATCAGTCGGCACTTACACCTGCCCTGCAGCTGGTGTTAGTGATATGAGTTAAATCAAGCGCACTTACAAGAAACCTGTTACTTGTAATAAATTAGAAATTAGAGTCACCTGTGATAAATTGTCAGTGCTCACATGACTTGAATTAATCAATGACTGATCGCTTTAAAGTTTAAGAAGGCCACTTTTTATTCCCTGTTACTTTGCCACAATAGAGAAGAGAAGAGAGCTGTCTGAGAGCACCAGAAGTGCTATTATCACCAAACATAAGACCTCTAAAGCATACAAGGCCATCTATAAACACCTTGGCATTACTGTTTCAACAATGTGCAACGTTATTAAGAAGTTTGCTACTCATGAAACTGTGAAGAACCTCCCTGGATGTGGGGGAAAGAAAAAAATTGATAAGGGAAGTCTTCAAAAGTTAGTACAAACTGGAAAAAACACCATGGAAAACGTCCAAAGAGCTGAAGACTGACCTAGAACAATCTGGAGTGATAGTTTCAACCCGTACCATACACCACACATTAAACCAAGAAAGGCTTTATAGGCGAAGGCCAAAGAGAGACACACTCCTGAAAAAAAGTGTCAATTAATCATGTATAGTTTGTCCAATAATAAGTCAATAGCCCGGTGTTGTGTGGCACAGGCAAGACTGAACAGATAAGAATGGCGTTATTATTATTATTATTATTATTACTGAATTGTCAGGCATATCAATAAGAGCGCACAGCGCAGGTGGAAGAGCGCACAGCTGAAATAAAATGAATGACTTTGTCTCAGAGTAGACATTGGGATAGTTGTGAGGGTGCTTTAGAGTGGGTACTATAGGTGGGAGTAGGGCAGAGCTGAAGCTAGACATTTCAGTGCCCTGGGAACACTGGTGCCCCCAATCTACTTTGTTTTAGTAGGGGCGATACTAGGCACCCTTGGCTGTGGCACATCACACTGCCATAGTCATGGCTCTGTTAGTAAATAGTACAATAGGTAAAACTTATATTTTACTTAGCCTTTGAAGTAACACATAACCAGCCAACCGCAATATTTTAATGGACACATATTACAAAATATATTGATAACATTCCCTGCTTGTATACAGATGTCAGTATTGGGCACAAACCATTTTAAGACACATTGCATTAAGGTGAAGAACATAGATAAACTGCCAGTGTGGGCTCAGTGTCTAAGGACTCAGAGGTAACTATTGGTGCATGTAGTATTCTTCTGCACTCACCCCTCTTACTATTCACCAAATACACCACCCACTAAATAAAATACCTCTCACCCATCCATGGATGTAGTATACAGTACCTCTTACTCACTACTATTCACAGACACCCTCCCTCACTCACTGAAATAGTCTGTGTTCTCCACCACTCCCTGATACCACACCTTACCCATTAATATACCCACCACCACCACCCTGGCACCATACCTCACACACTGACATTTCTGCTACTCACCGCCACTCCCTGGCATCATACCTCACCCCCTGAAATACCCTTCACTCACCACCACTCCTTACCACCATACCCCACCCACTAAAATACTCCTCAATCACCACCACTCCTTAGCACCGTACTAAAAAACAATTACCACTCCTTGATAACATATCTCTCCAAAATATGACAAAGAAAACACCAAAATAAAAGTTTATAACATTTTTATTTAGTAAATAAATGTAATTGTCCTACCTCTCATTGGCATCCTCTGCTATTTGTCTCTCTTGAGTTTTATTTGTGATAGCTGCTTTGTTAGATGGAAATTGTCATGGAAATATTCATTGGGTAAAACTTAATCGATTCCTCACTATGTGCATGTCACGAGCCGCGGCTCCACTGCTGGCCGCCACGGCTGGCTTCCGGCTGCCTCTACCGTCCCTGCTGTCTCCATGACGACTGGGACATCACTTTCGCCCACACTTCCTGGCTGTCACCAAGGCAACAGTTGGGACGGTTCTTTCCTCCACCGCCGCAGCCTGGCTAAACTGACAGCCGGGCACGTGCACAACAAGTGAAAATCCGCACCAGCCTTGGGCTAATTACTGCATCTGTGCCCCCACATTTCTATTGGTGCATCTATATACTTAAGGCAGGGAGGCTTAGCCTCCCTGTCGGTTATAGCTTCAGTTCCTGGCTGCTGACCTGCTTCCTTCTTCTGCTCCTGTGCTTTTCGGATTGACTCTTCTGTGACCCCTGGCTTGCTTACTGGACTCTGTTTGCATTGCTTGTGACCCTTACCTCTGCCTGTTCCATGGATACCTTGTTTTCTGCTGGCCCTGACCCCTGCCTGGACCTCACTCCGCTGCCTGCTGTTGCCCTTTGACCTCGGCCTGTTTCTGGACTTCGCTACTTCCTGCCATTAGGCCCTAGCCTGCGCTACGGTAATATATAAACTTGTACTACTCTGAGTTTAAGATCTGGGGGCATCTGAGTACCTGTGAGCATGTTCAGCTCAACGGGAAAGGCGGCCGCTATAGGTGAAGACCTCGCCTGCCTGTTCTATGAGATTATTTTAATTGCCGTTAGCTCTAACAATGCAGCTCTGTAACAGTGTAAGTGGGGCGATGAGCGGTCTGCAGACCAACCATCAGCCTGGGTTTTGACTCCTTGTGATAGGGAGCTGATAAATTCAGTAAGCTGAGGACTAGCCTGTATCAGCCACCACCACACCAGTACAATACAGTGGTTGGTCTGGACGAGAACAGTCACGGATCAATCTCCATAGCAAGTGCTGGCCCCTATTAATCAGGACCAGCACTTCTCTAAGAAAAAATTAATCCCACACCTGAGCTGGCGTGCCATCCTAACCTTGCACCCTGGATGGTGGCGCATATCACACCACCCTAGATAGAGCCCAGCACAGTACAACAGTATATATATTACATAATAGTGCAGTGTTTAGTTCATCTAGGTAAATCTATGTGGGCACAGCACACATAACACTGTCTGTGGAACAGGTGCTGCCTGTGGCACCACCTGGGTACCTGGGCTGTTAGGCCTGGGCAAAATACAGAGGCCATGGCGCCTCTTCGGCATTGTGCCCTGGGCAGCAGCACAGGCCACATCACATTTGGAGGCTGTGGGACAGTCTGATTAGGCATGTAAGGGAATTCCATAAGTAAGTAGCAGCATGGTAGAAGTCTAGGTGGGCAGTAAGATGTGACTGCGAGAGACAAGGCGAGGTGCAGGTCATATTTAAGAGGGTGAGAATGAGAATATTGTGAGATGAGATTTGAGATGTATGAAATGGTGGAGTTTTTGAGGCTTTGTAGGTAAGGGTTAGTAATTTGAATTGGATTTTGGAGGACACTGGGAGGCAGTGTAGGGATTCACAAAGTGGTGCGGCAGATGTGGAGCGGCGAGGGAGGAAGACCAGATTTGTTGCAGTATTTAAGATGAATAGAAGCATGGAGTGATGGGTGAGGGGAATGTCAGATAGGAAGAGGTTGCAGTAGTCAAGGTGTGAGAGAGAGATAATGAGAGAGTGGAAAAGAGTTTTGGTAGCATCTTGGGGAAGAAAAATTCCCTTAAAGTGGAATTAAAATGGAACAGCACTCACTTTATTAAAATAATGTTCAAAAATTAAAAAAATACTTGTGAGCTAGATATTTAAGCTGACGTCTATCTAAAGTCTTCTTACCCAACCCTCACCTTTTAAATTTACAACAATAGATCTTGATAGGCAGCCACAACTTCTGTAAATATTTTACTTTGTAGCAACATGAGAAACTGATAAGATTAAGTCTGGGATGTACTAAAATGTGTTTTCACCAAACCACCAGTATTCATGCCATAATTGAATATATTAAGCCAAGACAGAAATTGGAATACAGAGTAATGATAGAGCAAGCCTACTTGACCTACTTAATATTAAATGCTAGTTATTTTAAGTATGTTAGTTATTTTAATTATATTATTTAGCTCAGAAATACATAGTCTGTGACAGACCCTCTTTTTTTATATAGAATACACGTTATTTAAAGCCTGAAGAGACCCTGCCTCATTCACCTTGGCTTATGCTAATATACTAATTTATAACATCTTAAACTCTATGGTGAAATCAAAGCTCTCTCTTAAAATGGATTCTGTCCATCCCTCATTCTCTGTGTATCAGTTGCTTCATTTCCTAGATGTATATGTAATGTAAAACAGCATCTAGTAAGGAGGTTGTGTCAAAGTCGTATAATTGGATGAACGAAAGTATATTGGTTAATATTGTTTTGGCGTGCGATTGCGATCCGTACGCCATGTAACAAAGATCCGTACGCCACGTAACACAGATCTGTATGCCACGTAACACGTGGCGTGGTGCGATCGCACGGTAAAATACGAATGCACACACTCGCATTACAACATTTAGTTATTTATTTAATTCATATTCATATTGGTTCCGTTACACTGTAATTTATGAGCAGATAGTATTTGGTTTATTATTAGTCTATATATATATATATAATGATTATATGTACACTTCAGTGATATTCAAGGTTCAGGTTATAGGAAAGGTATCATGCCTAGTATCATATTAAAACCCTAATCATCAGCAGCTGTCCGGTTCCATCGCCGAAGAGATCGCATATTGCATACTCTAGTTTTGATGTTAGGGAATAAACCTTTGTATGATGCTGGGTATGAAATGCTAATTGTATTGCATTGGCGGGAAGAAAGGAGCTCATCCCCTGGAGATACGACCCCCACCTTTGGATTCCTTAGATTGAATCAGCCTATGACCTGTTTAGCCTGGACCCATCTGATGTCTGGACCTATAGAAGCAAGCCACATCATTTTCATTGTTCTCTGTAACACTGAATGTGTATATATGATCATAGCTGTGCACCCAGTTCTCAGTCTTCACTGATCACAGTATTCTAACAGATATACTGTCCACTGGGTCCCGTGGGTGCGCAGCGAGCGCATGCGATAGCAGCGGTATGTATTTATCTTTTGGTATTGGCTGTACTGTACTGTATCATAATATAATAATGTATTGAATTGTTGACTATTTACATCTGCTAAAATAAATCACTATGTGCGTTAGAAACACAATACAATCGCTTGTGCAATGCTTATTTGAAAACGATAGAATTACTTTAATGATTTGGGGGCTCTTGAGTTAGGAGGTTACGTTGCCGGAAGGTATGCAACGCTGACGAAATTCGGTTCCTCAACAAAGGGTGGATATTGACTGACGCGTCTCATACGGGAAAGAACGCAATGTGTTCAAAACCTGTTGTCCATTTTGTGTTGAGAAGCCGAATGTCCGCAGTTGCATAATCTGAAGGAATGCTAACTAGAATCTAGGGACAAGAAAGATAAAGGTTTCTTTTTATTGTCGTTTTGCGTTTTAAAAGGTATTGCATTGCATAGGGTATATGTATTTCCTGCTCAGCATATGCTAACTTCCGCTATTGTTGCACACGTGGTTAAACAATTGTGTATAATGTCTATTATGTATGCATACTGTAAGCACTTGGTAAAGTCTCTGAAAAGATAGTGTTATTGTTTGGGAAAGTTATTTTCTGTGCAGAAAACTAAGGTGTATGTGTTTGGTGATTGTATGATTTTGAAGTGAAAGTTGATTTACTGTCAAAAAGACAGGGATATCGGTTGCCGTTTGACGAGGCGGGCTGGACAATCGAGGTAGTATACAAGGCAGGTATACTGGCAGCAAAAGCCCTGTTTGAAAAGAGAACAGTAAAAAAGCTTTTGGAAACTTTCTCCCCAAGAGTAATCGCAAAGTTTAGCGATAGTTAATATTGCTAAGCAGTGCGATCGGACCGCATGGTTTATTGTGCAACCGTCCTTGTGACTTGGGTTGAACGGCTGGAGGAATTACGCTGGTACAAATGGGTAAACTCCGGTACTACCAGTTCAGTAATACTCAACAGATTTTGTGGAGAGCCAGTATATCGAGGAGCTGATATTTCTGTTGTCCATAGTAATATTTCTGTGTTAGGAGGATAAAAAATCTCTAGTAGGTTCTGTTTGAAAGGAGAACAGGTAAAAAGTATTTTTGCGTAGTGTTGAGAAATAGGTTGTTTTCACAATGGGTGCTAAGCAAACGCTAGAGATGGTTGATGTTGTGCTGCTTAAGGAAGGACCAATTGATTCAGCGAGGTTCCGTATGTTTAATAAATATGGTGCGTATGCAATGGCATACTGCGAAAAATGGGTCAAGATGACCCGGGAGTGTGTGAAACCTTTCCCAAACATAGGTAGTTTCGAGACAGAGGTGTTAAATAATGTTAGAGATAAAGTGCGGTTGATCAAAGTAAACGAAAACGAGAACTAGACATGATGATTGTTTAAAATGGTGGCAAATGGAAGGTAGCACGTGGCAGAGCAGCGAATGCACAGCGGAAGTAAGTGTGGCGAAAAGTGCACGCACACCGGAAATGAGCGTTCCGGAAGTGTGCATTGCAAAGCGTGGAGAACTGAGCGCAAGCGCGCCCCTGACAAATTCGGTCGGGGCGGAAAGTACAGCCAATACCAAAAATGTGAAAACTGTAACTAGTAACTTGTATGTTGTTTTAAGTAATGTTAAAAGTAATGTTTCAGGACAAGGAAAGGGAACGGTTCCACCAGCAGGGGCAGCAGCTGAAAGTGGTGAGAATAATTTAAAGGTTATCACAGGGGGAGACATCCATTGTACTGCAGCAACAAATTCAACAACTAGTTCAGAACATAGTGATTTGGTAGACTTACATCCTGTCTGCACAACAGCAGTTCCCAATGGGAAGGCGGACAGAGATGATGAAGTTCCTTTAAAACATGTAGCAAAGCATGATCCATGCACTAGGTCTGAAACATTTTCAATTTTGTCTGATTTCCCTGATCCTAGGAAGGATTTGACCAAATGTCAGAAGTTTATTAGATATTATGGTAATGTGTACGAGCCAACTAATAACGATTGGCGAGTATTATTGAAGACCTGTTTTCCTCTCAATACTGATATACAAAAGTTCATTAAGATTGTATGTTGGAGGAGGATGAATCCTTAACCGAGGATGATAACCAGGACAATAATAGATATATAATCACACAGTTGGCCATATATTTTCCAGTGATAGTGGACTGGAGTAAAATTTTCACTATCAAGCAAAAGGATAGTGAAAATGCAACAGACTATTTTTGCAGGGCTCTGATAGCAATGGCCAAATATACTGGGATATCAGACATAAAGGATAATGTACGCTACAGAGAGGTTGCTGTTAAAGTTCTAATGCATGGCCTCAGGGAAAACTTGAAAAGAAGGGTGCAAACTTCATTACCATACTGGGGAGGAAGTACTGTAAGTGTTCTCAGGGAGTCAGCTATAGGACATGATAAAAATATATGTAAAGAGGAAAAGCACTAAGTGATAGGGTAATGATGGTAAGTATCCCAGCATTAGAGGGATTGCACACACGACCACAGTGTAATAACACCTGGGTTAAGGAAAAGAAACAACATGAGTTGAGGAAGTGTTTTCAATGCAATAAAATAGGACACCTAGCAAAAGATTGTGCAGACATGACAAGGAAGTGTTTTTACTGCCTTAAGAAGGGACACATGAGTAGGAACTGTGTAGAGAGAAAAAGGGATACCTGGGTTGGAAATCATATAGACAAAAGAGGCGTACACAAGTCTCAGAGGTTCCCCAACAATTGATTGCACACCCCATAGCAACTAATACTTTGGGGGAGAACTATAGCCGACTCTAGAGTTAATCTGTGGTAAGTATTGGTGAGCAGGTTTAGAAAGAAAAAAAACTGATTTAAAAGATAATCTTTATTGATTTTGTTTGTTTGTTTTATGTTGTCAAATGCTTGTTTTCCTAATCGCTGGCCGATGGTAAAGAATGGAAATGTTTGTTTTGTTTGCTGTTTTGAGATAACTATCTTTTTTCCCTCTTACAGATAAAGAATAAACAAAAGAAATATAGACTTAGGGGTAAATGTATGTAGCTCCGGATTCTTCATCTCCGGCGTGTTCAGCGTGTTCGGCGATTACATTTAAAGCGGCGCTGCATTGTAAAGGGAAACTTCCCTTTACAATGCAGCGCCGCTTTAAATTTAATCGCCAAACACGCTGAACACGCCGGAGATGAAGAATCCGGAGCTACATACATTTTCCCCTTAGTGTTTATAAGGGTGGGATAGAGAAATAGAAAAAAATCACTCTTGAAAGACAAATTAACAATAGACAATTGGAACACTTTGCTTTAAGCTGCAGTGTCTCATGATAATTTGTTTGGCTGAGAATCATTATCCAACAATGAAGTATGTACATACTTTGCTCCAAAATATCCTTTTATGTATCTCAGATGAGTCATCAACAGTTAATTTTTACATTTCTCTATCATAAGTTAGGAAAGTCCGTTGAAACAAGAGATGGGCGGGTCCGGTTCTCCGAGAACCGAACCCACCCGAACTTTGGGTATCCGAGTACCGAGCTGAGCAGCTCGGTACTCTCCCGCCCGTTCCGAATCCAAATCGAGGCCGAACGTCATTGTGACGTCGTCGGAACTCGGGGCTCGGTTCTCGCGATACTTCAACTTTATAAATACACGCCTCCACAGCAATCCATCGCCATTTGACAGAGGGAGAGAGCAGAGTGTAGTCATAGGCTGATTAGAGCAGGGACAGCGAATACAATATTGTTCTTGCAATTGCTCTAACCAAAATCGCTAGTGCAGAGAGGAGGATAGAGGTTTATTATTTTTTCTTAATATTTGGCACTCCCCAGCGCTTTTGGGGTGTCCCCCATAATTGTGCATAAATATTTCTGGCTGTCAAAAGTCATATCTGTCAGCAGTATCTACCAACTAATTTTTAGCACTCCTCAGTGCTTTTGGGGTGTCCTCCCTAATTGTGCATTAATATTTCTGGCTGTCAAAAGTCATATCTGTCAGCAGTATCTACTAAATAATTTTTAGCACTCCTCAGTGCTTTTGGGGTGTCCTCCCTAATTGTGCATTAATATTTCTGGCTGTCAAAAGTCATATCTGTCAGCAGTATCTACTAAATAATTCTTAGCACTCCTCAGTGCTTTTGGGGTGTCCTCCCTAATTGTGCATTAATATTTCTGGCTGTCAAAAGTCATATCTGTCAGCAGTATCTACTAAATAATTTTTAGCACTCCTCAGTGCTTTTGGGGTGTCCTCCCTAATTGTGCATTAATATTTCTGGCTGTCAAAAGTCATATCTGTCAGCAGTATCTACTAAATAATTTTTAGCACTCCTCAGTGCTTTTGGGGTGTCCTCCCTAATTGTGCATTAATATTTCTGGCTGTCAAATGTCATATCTGTCAGCAGTATCTACTAAATAATTTTTAGAACTCCTCAGTGCTTTTGGGGTGTCCTCCCTAATTGTGCATTAATATTTCTGGCTGTCAAAAGTCATATCTGTCAGCAGTATCTACTAAATAAATTTTAGCACTCCTCAGTGCTTTTGGGGTGTCCTCCCTAATTGTGCATAAATATTTCTGACTGTCAAAAGTCATATCTGTCAGCAGTATCTACCAAATAATTTTTAGCACTCCCCAGTGCTTTGCGCTCAGAATGGATTCAAAGCAGTCCACATATGATCAGAATGAGCAACCAGGTTCTGTCACCAGTCCTGATGTTAGTGTTCCCAGTACGTCATCTGGCCAAGGCGATGTCAAACAACAGAGTGTTTCCAAATTAGTGCAAAAAACAAAAACCACAAAAAAATTTACTGTATTGAAGCGAAAAAGAAGTGTAACTGAGCAAAAGTTAAGTAACGATAAAAATAAAATTGCAAGCATGCCATTCTACACACGTAGTAGCAAAGAGAGAATGAGGCCTTCACCTTCCGCTATTAGGGGCAGATCCCAAAAAGTTACCCAGCCTACAATTTGTGCACAACTACTGTTGCGTGTCAAAGCCGAGCTGCAAGATAACAGTAAGGCATTAGAGGATAATGTTTGCTCTGAATCAGAAATGACACCAATCCCTGTGGAGAGTCCATTCAACAGTGGGATGTCTAATCGTGACCATTCTGTTAGTGTACCCATAAAGAAGGGCCCAGTCAATGAATCTCTATCAGCACATGTACTCTGCAGCAGGGTATAATGTCCAGATATCAGCACACACACACACACACACACACACACACAGGATATAGCTGAAATGACCGTCTTAATTGTTCCCTGCAGCCTGTGTATAGGTATGATCTGGGGGAAAAGCTCTCACAATCCTTCCTTGTACAAGAATGCAATGTCAGTTTTGGATAGATTCTCTCATCACTCTTCCCTCTGACACTGTGGTGTGTGCAATACTCTGCAGGCTGAGGTTTTACCTTGAAAAGAGTTCTGTAGTTAGTGAATTCTGTCTTTGGCGCCCCGCTGCGTGTCCCCAGCTGTTCTCCGTCCGCTTTGCTGGCAATATCAGAGTTCTGGCAGCAGCTTATCTTCTCTCTGCTCGGCTGCACATCCTCCCCCTTGTTCCTTCTACCATGCTGCTCTCTCTCTCCTCCTTCCTGCACAACCTCTTCCTGTTACTCCCCCAGCCAATCAGGGCCTTCATCCTCCTCCTGTCAATCACTCCTGGGCACAAGTTTTCAGGAGCACAATTAACCCCTTGTAGTCCTGCATTTTAAAAGCGTTTATGCACTCCTCTGTGCTGTTCAACAGGGCTTTGGGGTACCACATATGTTTTGTGTGTGTGACAGGGTATCTATAGTATGTTTTGTGTGTGTGACAGGGTATCTAGAGTATGTTTTGTGTGTGTGACAGGGTATCTAGAGTATGTTTTGTGTGTGTGACAGTATGACTATAATGTGTGTGTGTGGGGCCCGGTGTATGCCTATAATGTGTGAGGGGGAGGGTCTTAATATAATGTGGGAGGTAGGCTATTAATCTAATGGTGAATTGCAGGTAGGGGCTAATTATTGGGTGCTATTTTATTTGTGGGGTGATAGTGGGGCCTAACAATTTAAGATGGGGTGAATGGATTTTTAATTTAATGCTGGGGTGGTTTAGGAGCTATTAATTGAATGTGGGGCTGTTTGGGGAAAATGAGGTCTATTTATTAAATGTGATTATGAGTTAATGCCTCGGGTGGTTGTGGGAAATGGATATATTTTTTTAACCGTAAATGCTATTTAATTTCTTGCTGGAGTTGTTTGGAGAGAGGGAAATAGTTTTATTTATTAAATGGGAATACTATTTAATGTCAGGGCTAGTTGGAGGGAAATAGATGCATTTATCAAATGTGAATACAAGTATTTTAATGTTGTGGCTGCAGTGAGGCCTAATTTTAAAAGTGGATGCTATATTGATTTAACACCGGGGCTAAATTTCATGTTCTAATTTTTTTTCTCCAAATAGGGCATCCAACATTCCAGGATCCAGACAAGCAGCAACTAATATAAAGACACCAACAGCCACAAGTGGTGACCATGACAAGACAGATAGGAGAGACCAGGACAGTCTGCCAACTGCTCTGAATTTGGTGGGTGACTATCCCGCTTAGTCAGGATTTGGTTTGACTACAAGAACAGTTGGGAGATATGTCCTGCTTCACACTGTACTGCTTGTTAAGGCAGAACTGTGTGCACCTAACAGTAGTGCACGCAGTATTGCCTGTGTATTTGTCAAAAATGTGTCTAATAGCCAAATTACATCATAGGATCCCTCCTGACGTAAGTGCCGGGGCCCCCACGAGCCTTAATCCAGTTCTGGTCAGCAGGAGGAATCTGTGCTCCCAGTCCAGGGCAGGACACAGATTGCAGAGCAAGCCAAGGAGCTCTAAGTTTCATGAGATTTATTAATCTTGTGAGACTAAGAGCTTCCCTGCTCACTCTACAGGAATGTCAGCAGCATTAGAAGCATAGATAAGTACAGAGGGCTGGGGGTGTCATAATGTGTCTGGGGGGGGTGATGTAATGTGGATGGGGAGGGCCTGATAAATGTAATGTTTTCTTATAATGTATGTATCAACGCACCATTTTGACCACGCCCCCAACATAATGTAGCTACGCCGCAAATGCGCTGCGGCACGCGTTTTTTTTCCTGCTCGTCAACAGAGGTGGGCCTGTGTGCTTTAAATGCCAGGGCTGATTTTTAGTCCTAGTCCGGCCCTGATAGTGGGGAAACTACTGGACGGTATATGAAGGGATAGTATTCAGGATTACTCGGTGTGCAATAAGATTATTAGTGGGAATGAGCATGGATTTGTAAGGGATAGGTCATGTCAAACTATCTAATTAGTTTCTATGAGGAAGTTAGTGGGAGCTTAGACCAAGGTAGTGTAGTAGATGTGGTCTACTTTTGCAAAGGCCTTTGATACACACAAGAGGTTAGTTTACAAAATAATAATTTTTAGTCTGGAAAATCCTGCTACATATGACCCTTCTCTCAGACTCCTCTATGTCGGGGTCTGCGGGGAAGGATGAGATAGACAAATTCAGAGAAGTAGGATAATTTAATACATGTGCAGCTTCATTTATACGCCATTGATTTCTCTTCTTCATGTTCTTTAAAATAGGTGAAAAAAAATGTTGGAGGTTCAGAATGTAGATATCACCTGTTGCAAGAGTGTGGTTTGAAGTTCCTCTACAAAAAGAGAAATCAATGCACAAGACTCAGCTATTTATCTTGTGTGAGTGTGAATAGAAAAAGAACAAGGGAAGCTGGGTGGGGGGGATTCTAGTACAGAATAAATTAGTTAATGTAGAAAGGTTGACTGAGTTGAAGGCAGGGAAGTGTGTGGATGTCTTATAAATTATAGAGGGTAGAAAGTGAGAATGTTTAAAGTATATGCATATATGAATAAGAAACAGAATACTTGTGGTGGCTGTAAGTGATTTGATTTGTATAATTAAGAAAAGAAGGAGAATTAGAATAGTCTAACATGTCAACAGAGCTGTCTTAACACATGGACAGTTGCCTGGGGGGCCCACAAACACAGGGACCCAATAGACTTGCCAAATTTTCTGTATATTATTCCGGGTGATTTATTCAGAACCCTCAAATCCTCTTTATTAAAGTGGTTAGGTGGACTAGTACATAAACAAGACAAAATCAACACACATGTAACACCACATTCTGTATTATGCGTTGTGAGGGTGTATATATATTGAATGATGTAGATGCTTCTCACCTTTGTACTTGCTTTTCAGGCCTCCACCCGAATCGCTGCTTTCTCTTCTGGGGGGTGTTCTAAAGATACACCAGGGAAAGATTCGGGAAACCCCCTGCCCAGTATTAACACTCTGTGACAAACTGTGTGCTGTCAAAGCCAGCCAGGCACATTTATTGAAATGGAAACCCTGAATGCAGCTTTGTAATTTTATAGAAAAATATACTTTGGTAAAATTTGAGATAATAGTGTGAACAATACCATAAAGTAATAAGACCGTGTGGATGAAAGTGGAGCACCACGTCTTACTATGAACAACAGGCTAACACAATAAATCGCAATAAATCAATAATATTAACAGCATACAGCATACACAATAATTGTCACAACCTTACACACTGGAAATTTATATTAGATGCTAGCCTTACTGGCTCCTGATACTGGGAATATCTTGTTAAATATGATTTTTTGTTAAGGCCTCATAAGGCCTTTGTTCAGCCATTTTATTGTAACTTGTATAGAAATATTATTTGCTAGAAGAGATTATTCATTTTTCTGTTAACTTGCAGTTTTGCAATATGTGAGCCTATGGCCTTGAAGTTGAACTAATAGGGAACACCTGAAGAATGTAACCAGTTATGAAAACAATAATGAGCTTCATATCCAGCTGGTAGTATGGGAGCTGTATCCATGGTGTTACACATAGCATATCTCCAACTCCCCTTGAGATAAGAAATAATAGGCTCATCTGTCCTTAGAAGGGGGAGAAAAGTAAACACCTCAAGAATACGTGAGAAAGTTAATCAGTAGCGCTTCTCATAAACTAGTGGTATAAACTATTGTATGCATATGACGTAGGATTCATTTATTCAGTAGCCTATAAAAACCTGTATCTTTGTATCAATAAACTAGAGAATATTCCTTGTATACAGAACTTGGTCTGTGTCAATTCTCTCCAGCTGATTGAAGCGCTTCCAGATATACTTGACACCACAGGCAGACTTGGGTCAGAATTTCAGATCTGACAATCTCAAGGGGTGAATGTATATATTTTTCAGCTAAGAAAAATCACCTGGCGCTAGATAGATTATTAATTACACTTAGGTGGAATCAAAAAAACTCAGCTGTGTGAGGATGGTGTCACATCCTGAATAAGGGGATCTCAGAAAGAAAAATATTTGTACACAGCGCTGAAAGATGGTTCCAGATGAGTGTATATCACACGATACTCAGGTATCTGAGTGATAAGGAGTTATAAATGTCCAAGGCAATGTAAAAAACCATATAACATTTATTAAAAAAACACATATATAACAATGCTCAATGTTAAAGATATATTACTGCAGTAATAACCATCATAATTAATTAGCATATATCTAGTGTCAGTGGTCAACCATGAATGCAAATATAAACACAAATAAAACAATAAAATTATGGGTATTAAGTAGAGATGAGCGCACTCGGATTTCCTGAATCCGAGCCCACCCGAACGTTGCCGATCCGAGTCGGATCCGAGACAGAGCCGGGTATTGGCACCAAATGAAAAATTGAAACCGAGGCTCGGAGTCATAATCCCGCTGTCGGATCTCGCGATACCCGGAACCTATAAATTCCCCGCTAGTCGCCGCCATCTTCACTCGGGCATTGATCAAGGTAGAGGGAGGGTGTCTTAGGTGGTCCTCTGTTCTGGTAGATCTCGTGCTGTGCTGTTTAGTTCTGTGCTGTGCTGTGCTGTGTTCTGCAGTATCAGTCCAGTGGTGCCGTGTGCTGTGCTCTGTCAATTTTGAGTTCAGTGGTGCTGCTGGGTCCTGTGTGCTGTGTCCTGTTCAGTCCAGTGGTCCTGTGTCCCGTGCTCTGTGCTTTTAAGGGCATAGTTATTTCCCCAATATTCCCAAGTGTTTAAAAAATAAAAAAAAAGTTAATAAAAAAAAAATCCCAAAAACTAATTTTTTTTTTTTTTAATTACAACAAAATTTGCCAAACCAATCCTGCAGTATAAGCCCATTGGTACTGCAATATTACCAAGTTCACACATTCTGCAGTATCTTGTGCTACATATAATGGAGAGCAAAAATTTGGAGGATAAAGTAGGGAAAGATCAAGACCCACTTCCTCCTAATGCTGAAGCTGCTGCCACTAGTCATGACATAGATGATGAAATGCCATCAACGTCGTCTTCCAAGCCCGATGCCCAATCTTCTAGTACAGGGCATGTAAAATCCAAAAAGCCCAAGTTCTCAAAAAAAAGCAAAAAGAGAAACCTAAAATCATCTATGGAGAAACGTAAAGTTGGCAATATGCCATTTACGACACGTAGTGGCAAGGAACGGCTTAGGCCCTGGCCCATGTTCATGACTAGTGGTCCATCTTCACCCAAGGATCTTAGCCCTCCTCCTCCTCCCCCCCATACAAAAAATTGAAGAGAGTTATGCTGTCAGCAACAAAACAGCAAACAACTCTGCCTTCTAAAGAGAAATTATCACAAATCCCCAAGGCGAGTCCAAGGGTGTTGGTGGTTGTCAAGCCTGACCTTCCCATCACTGTACGGGGAGAGGTGGCTCGGGAGGAGGCTATTGATGATGTAGCTGGCGCTGTGGAGGAACTTGATGATGAGGATGGTGATGTGGTTATTGTAAATGAGGCACCAGGGGGGGAAACAGCTGATGTCCATGGGATGAAAAAGCCCATCGTCATGCCTGGTCAGAAGACCAAAAAATGCACCTCTTCGGTCTGGAGTTATTTTTATCCAAATCCGGACAACCAATGTATGGCCATATGTAGCTTATGTAAAGCTCAAATAAGCAGGGGTAAGGATCTTGCCCACCTAGGGACATCCTCCCTTATACATCACCTGAATAACCTTCATAGTTCAGTGGTTAGTTCAGGAACTGGGGCTAGGACCGTCATCGGTACAGGGACACCTAAATCCCGTGGTCCAGTTGGATACACACCAGCAACACCCTCCTCGTCAACTTCCTCCACGATCTCCATCAGATTCAGTCCTGCAGCCCAAGTCAGCAGCCAGACTGAATCCTCTCCAATACGGGATTCATCCGAGGAATCCTGCAGCGGTACGCCTACTACTGCCACTGCTGCTGTTGCTGCTGTTAGTCGGTCATCTTCCCAGAGGGAAAGTCGTAAGACCGCTAAGTCTTTCACAAAACAATTGACCGTCCAACAGTCGTTTGCCATGACCACAAAATACGATAGTAGTCACCCTATTGCAAAGCGTATAACTGCGGCTGTAACTGCAATGTTGGTGTTAGACGTGCGCCCGGTGTCCGCCATCAGTGGAGTGGGATTTAGAGGGTTGATGGAGGTATTGTGTCCCCGGTACCAAATCCCGTCGAGATTCCACTTCACTAGGCAGGCGATACCAAAAATGTACAGAGAAGTACGATCAAGTGTCCTCAGTGCTCTAAAAAATGCGGTTGTACCCACTGTCCACTTAACCACGGACATGTGGACAAGTGGTTCTGGGCAAACGAAGGACTATATGACTGTGACAGCCCACTTGGTAGATGCATCCCCCTTCCGCAGCAACAGCTGCATCAGTAGCAGCATCTACAAAATGGCTGCTCGTGCAAAGGCAGGCAACATTGTGTATTACAGGCTTTAATAAGAGGCACAACACTGACAACATATTAGAGAAACTGAGGGAAACTATCTCCCAGTGGCTTACCCCACTTAGACTCTCATGGGGATTTGTGGTGTCAGACAATGCCAGTAACATTGTGCGGGCATTAAATATGGGCAATTTCCAGCACGTCCCATGTTTTGCCCACACCATTAATTTGGTGGTGCAGCATTACCTCAAGAGTGACAGGAGTGTGCAGGAGATGCTTGCGGTGGCGCGCAAAATTGCTGGACACTTTCGGCATTCAGCCAGTGCCTACCGCAGACTAGAGGCACATCAAAAAAGCATGAACCTGCCCTGCCATCACCTCAAACAAGAGGTTGTAAAGCGCTGGAACTTCACCCTCTATATGCTGCAGAGGATGGAGGAGCAGCAAAAGGCCATTCAGGCCTACACAGCCACCTACGACATAGGCAAAGGAGTGGGGATGCGCCTGAGTCAAGTGCAGTGGAGACTGATTTCCGTGTTGTGCAAGGTTCTCCAGCCGTTTGAACTTGCCACACGAGAAGTCAGTTCCGACACTGCCAGCTTGAGTCAGGTCATTCCCCTGATCAGGCTGTTGCAGAAGCAGCTGGAGAAAGTGAGGGAGGAGCTGGTAAACCATTGCGATTACACCAAGCATGTGTCACAATTGAAAAAATGGTGGAGGATTATTTTGCTGACACCATCCAAATAGACATGTCAGACAGTCCATATTGTTACTGGCAGGAAAAAAAGGCAGTTTGGAAGCCCCTGTACAAACTGGCTCTATTTTACCTTAGTTGTCCCCCCTCCAGTGTGTACTCGGAAAGAGTTTTTAGTGCAGCGGGGAACCTGGTCAGTGAGCAGCGAAGGAGGTTGCTTCCTCACAACGTTGAAAAAATGATGTTTATAAAAATGAATAATCAATTCCTCAATGAAGTACAGCACTGCCCTCCAGATAGTACAGAGGGACCTGTGGTTGTGGAGTCCAGCGGGGACGAATTGATAATGTGTGAGGAGGAGGAAGTACACACTGAGAGGAATCAGAGGTTGAGGATGAGGACAACATCTTTCCTCAGTAGAGCCTGTTTAGTTTGTACAGGGAGAGATGGATTGTTTTTTTGGTGTGGGGGCCCAAACAAACCAATCATTTCAGCCACAGTTGTTTGGTAGGCCCTGTCGCTGAAATGATTGGTTTGTTAAAGTGTGTATGTCCTATTTCAACAACATAAGGGTGGGTGGGAGAGCCCAAGGACAATTCCATCTTGCAACTATTTTTTTGGCATTATGTGACCATTCAACAGTCGTTTGCCATGTTCAAAAAGTAAAAGAAAATGTCAACAAATTCAACAATTTTAATCAAAAGTTAAATGCCATGTCATTATTTAAAACAAGAGGGTTTGACGTGCTAGAATTAGTGTAGTGTTAATATGTTATAAACACTACACTTGGAACTTGGAGGAGGTATTGTGGCCCCGGTATCAAATTTAGTACCGGGGCCACCCCACTACGCAGTCCAGATATTTTTGGGGGGGAATTCAGAGCCGTGGAGGGTTTTTTATTAATTATATTGTGGTGACCCACTCCTCTACGCAGTCCAGGTACATTATTCGGTGCGATTCATACCAGTTGATGGTTTTCTTATTATATATATTGTGGTGACCACTGCTCTACGCAGTCCAGATACATTTATTGGTGCGAATCATACAAGTTCAGGGTTTTTAATTTATATTGTGGTGACCACTCCTCTACGCAGTCCAGGTACATTATTTGGTGCGATTCATACCAGTTGATGGTTTTCTTATTATATTGTGGTGACCCACTTCTCTACGCAGTCCAGATACATTTATTGGTGCGAATCATACAAGTTCAGGGTTTTTAATTTATATTGTGGTGACCACTCCTCTACGCAGTCCAGCTACATTATTCGGTGCGATTCATACCAGTTGATGGTTTTCTTATTATATATATTGTGGTGACCACTCCTCTACGCAGTCCAGATACATTTATTGGTGCGAATCATACAAGTTCAGGGTTTTTAATTTATATTGTGGTGACCACTCTTCTACGCAGTCCAGGTACATTATTCAGTGCGATTCATACCAGTTGATGGTTTTCTTATTATATATATTGTGGTGACCACTCCTCTACGCAGTCCAGATACATTTATTGGTGCGTGCGAATCATACAAATTCAGGGTTTTTAATTTATATTGTGGTGACCACTCTTCTACGCAGTCCAGGTACATTATTCGGTGCGATTCATACCAGTTGATGGTTTTCTTATTATATTGTGGTGACCACTCCTCTACGCAGTCCAGATACATTTATTGGTGCGAATCATACAAGTTCAGGGTTTTTAAATTATATTGTGGTGACCCACTCCTCTACGCAGTCCAGGTACATTTTTTGGTGCGATTAAGACTAGTTGATGGTTTTCTTATTATATTGTGGGGACCACTCCACTACGCAGTCCAGAAAGATACCTCGTTGCAACGTTTTGGACTAATAACTATATTGTGAGGTGTTCAGAATACACTGTAAATTAGTGGAAATGCTTGTTATTGAATGTTATTGAGGTTAATAATAGCGTAGGAGTGAAAATAAGCCCAAAAACTTGATTTTTGAACTTTTTATGCTTTTTTCAAAAAAAATCCGAATCCAAAACCTTAAATCCGAACCAAAACCTTTCGGCAGGTGTTTTGCGAAACAAATCCGAACCCAAAACATCGCGAAAATCCGAATCCAAAACACAAAACACGAGACACCAAAAGTCGCCGTGCACATCCCTAGTATTAAGTTGACATCCACGGTATTCAACTTGAAGATGATATGTATCACAAATCGTTGTCTAATAGAGAATATCTGGAAAATAGTCATACTTTCACATGCATAGATATTATGAAACATTCACTCCTTCATGAATCGATCACCAGCCGGTAAAAAAGACACTGTGGGCTAGATTTACTAAGCTGCGGGTTTGAAAAAGTGGGGATGTTGCCTATAGCAACCAATCAGATTCTAGCTTTCATTTATTTAGTACCTTCTATAAAATGACAGCTAAAATCTGATTGGTTGCTATAGGCAACATCCCCACTTTTTTAAACCCGCAGTTTAGTAAATCTAGCCCTATGTGTCTGATGGAAAGCCACAATATTCCGTGATGGTTTAAGATGGTATCGGAACTTTCGAATCTTTAGAATGTTCCCAGGGACCTAGATGGATATAGGAGGTATAAAGCAGAAATATGCACTCACAGTCTCTCCGGTGATACTCCACAGAAATTGCGGTATCACGCTGGTTCTCAAATCTTCGTCCGACTGTGATAAGTACTAAAGATGATACAGGTGCGCACCTGAAACCGTTCCGTGTGGCAAATAAACCGCTGATAAGTTCCTGTTTCCAAGTAACCGCTTCAATGAATAAACTCGTAAACCGGTACCAAATGCAAACAAGTTGGTCTTTTAAAAGCAGATTAAATATAGGCAATGCGTTTCGTCCACCAAACTGTGGACTTTCTCAAGCCTTGAGAAACTGTGGCTTTTCAAAATGTATTTTGGCAGCATCCTCATATTAGTCTGCATCCATATGGACCATTACATTTTACTAGAGATGCTCAGGCTCGATTCCCTGAGAACTGAACACACCCGAACTTAACGCGCCCTCATAATTGAAAATGAGGCAAAACGTCATCCTTACATCGTCGGATCTCGCGAGTTTTGGATGATATAAGTACTGCACTCCACGGCGATCCAGCGCCATTTCACAGAGGGTCACAGAAGGGGTAGCACAGTTTTTGGCAGTCTGTAGAGCAGTTGGGCAGCGTCATGGGTAAAATAGAGAGGAGGGGATAGCAGTGTTCTTCAAAGTCTACAGTGAAATTCAGGAGAGCTCCATTGCTAATTGTCATTGCTGAAATAGAAAGAAATTAATAGGTTTGGCAGGCTTGGTCTTCTAAATCTGCAGTCCCATAATGTACACTGTTATATAGGTAACACACAAAGAGGAGAGCTCCATTGCTCCATTGCTAATTACCATTGCTGAAATAGAAATAATAGGGCTGGCAGTCTTGGTCTAAATCTGTAGTTACATTTTATTGTACCATAGCTCACTCAGAAACAGAAGAGGTGGCAGGGTTCAGTGCTGAAACAGAAATTGTAATATTAGGGTTGTCAGTGTTCTTAAAAGTCTTCAGTGACATTCTACTGTGCCATAGCTCATACAGAAACAGGCGGGGCCTTATCTGTGTGGAAAAATTGACCCTAGTCTGTCTCTGTCTGTCTGTGTATGTGTGTGTGTGTGTTAGGGAATTTAGACTGTAAGCTCCAATGGGGCAGGGACTGATGTGAATGAGTTCTCTGTACAGTGCTGCGGAATCAGTGGCGCTATATAAATAAATGGTGATGATGATGATAATGAGGAGGGGTTCTTGTCACTCTCCAGTCTTAGTCATGATGATACTACTCCCTCTACCTCATGTGCTAAAACCTATGTTCAAGTGTATAGTGGTTTTAAGTCAGGGAAACAAAAATGTAAATAAAAAGCTTGTACCTTTTTAAAGAAAACAACACCTCTCTAATAAAAGTGAAAGTTTACTGTAGAAAAACATAACATTGCACACATGCCATTCTACATAAAATATTACCAAGCATACCAGCATCAGCTAGCTCCCTTCTCTCAGCTAGATCTCAGCACCTGCAATCTACACTGTAATCATATTCACCCTCATAAGTGTATACAGCATCCTGAAACAATACTAATTCATCCCGGCTGGAATCCACCATCACAGAACTCTGTGTACTTTTATGTAATGGCTTTCCTCATGAAATTTGTAGTTCCTTTTACGGAAGAGCTGCCACGATTTTTGGGCAATTCTTTTAGAGCAGACCAAATGTCAAAATGTTGTGCAGACTCATCTGCATCACCACTGGGTGTCATGGGAAAGCTAAGTTTTTCCTAGCAGCAGTTTCCCAGAGAAACAGAAGGAGGAGACGTCATTGTGTCATGTACATCTGTCAGCTTGCTGATCAGGAGCTCATTCCATCTCTTGAGATTTGGGTCAGTTGGAAAGAAAGAGAAGACACAGCTCTTAAACCTAGGATCAAGCACAGTTGCCAAAATGTAATGATCTTATTTCAAGATGTCGATAACTCTTGGTTCCTGGCGAAGCAAATAAAGTACTTAATCTACAAGTCCAACATAATTAGCGGAATTGCTTTGTTTCATTTTCTACTTCAATTTCTCTTGGATCTTTTCAAAAAGTCTAATTAGGGGAATCACTTGACTCAAGCTAACAGTGTCTGCACTCTATTCACAGGTGACTACTTCCAGTGGTTTCAGCACCTTGCACAGCAAGAAAAGTATTCTCCACTGCGCTGGACTAAAGTACATTCCCCCTAAATTATATTCTTCTTGCAGCTGCTGCATTCTCCTACATGCTGTTGCAGAATCCCAAAAATGACCCTATATATTTCGGGACACAGACAGCATCTCCTGCATGTCATTGTCATTTTTTAAAAAGTTCTGTAACACCAAGTTGATTGTGTTTGCAAAACAGGGAATGTGATGGAGTTCCACCCGCTGTAATGCTCTAACAATATTGGTGCGTGGCATTATCAGAAATCACATATCCTCAGAAGAGTTGTCAGCAGTATTTCCTCTGACCTGCGCCTTGTCTCCTCTCTGATAACCACCTCTCACTCACGCCTTCAAGACTTCTCCCGTGCTGCTCCCCACTTATGGAATTCCCTACCACGCTCAATCAGGCTTCCCACAGCCTTCAAATCTTTAGATGCTCTTTGAAAACCAATCTCTTTTTTAGAGGTGACCTTATCCTCATTAGTGTGACTATTCACACTAATGCACCCTCACAACTATTCCAATCTCCACTCTGAGCCACACTCGCTCCTCATGTTTCAGCTGTGCCCACTTCCCTTTAGAATGTAAGCTCTCAAATGAGCAGGGTCCTCCATACCCTTTGTTTTCATGTCTTCATTCATTTTGTCTGCCTTGTCTGTTCTTGTTTTACGTATGTCCTTGTCTACCCTATTGTACGGCACTGTGGAGCCTTACAAATCTACGATAATAATAATAATAATAATATGCCTCTTAGTGAAGCAGATGATACACCGAGTAGCCTGCCTCTGAAAAATGTTCTTGGGTACATGCTGCTTCTGTCCCTACTGGTGAAGGCGAATCACCAACCCAGTGGGCTGTCACAATCATATAATCTTTAGTTTGCCCACTTCCGCTTGTCCACATATCTGTGGTTAAGTGTATAGTGGTTAGAATTGCATTTTGTAGCCCAATATTTAAATTTTTACGAACCTTCTGGTAGAGGTGAGGAATAGCTTTTCTAGTAAAATGATGTCGTGATGGAATTTGGTAACAGGGACAGAAAGCCTCTGGTAACTGTCCAAAACCAGCTGCATTAATAGTGGATATTGGACGCAGATCTAATACTAGCATAGTCGCCATGACGTCTGTGATCTGCTTTGTGACTGGATGACAGCTTTCCTACTTGCTTCATCTTGCAAAGGATTGTTTAAAAGTCAATTGTTGTAAACTATTATTTGAGCAACTTCCATTTTCTTTATTTGTCTGGGAGGCATGTTGATGTCAGTAGCTGAGGGGGAGTGCTGACATTGGATTGCTATATGGAGGCTTCTGGGGTACCTCTTTGGTAAATTAACTCTCAATTTAAAAACACATATGTATGGCCCAAATATATGGGACACTTATTGTTTAGAGTAGGACCACCCTATTAGCAAAAGCACCATGGAGTGGTGGGTGGCTTCAACATTCATTTGCAAATGTGTGCAACTAAGACTTTTGCATTTTTATCTACAGTACAAATAGCAGATCTGTTGCTGGCTATAGCAATGTGCTTGGGGGATTTGTCTGTGTTTGTTCCTTTTAGGATAACCCCACCCTTTCATGCACCTGATATAGCCTATAAATTTATTTGAGCAACTTCCATTTTCTTTAGTAAACTATTAGTAGTCTGCTTCTTGGTCTGCTTCTGGGTTGAAGATCCACCCCCAGCAGCAGGAGCAGCAGTAGTGGGCCTAACGCTCAAGGATTCTTCTGAGGAGTCTTGGATAGGGGAGAAGTCATCTTGCCTTAGAAACTTGGATGCAGGACTAACTCCGATCAAATGTGAGGATATTTATGATGAAGGTGTCGGGGGTGTAGATTGCAGGTGCTGGGATCTAGCTGAGAGAAGGGAGGTAGCGGATGCTGGACTGCTTGTTGTTATTTTTTAGCATAAGTTTCTCATTTGCACAAAAGCTTTCCATGAGCTCGCTTCAAATGGCGTAACATGGATGAGGTTCGTAGATGGTTAAGGTCTCTACATCTATTGACTGTGGCTTTACAATGCTACAAATGGCTAGACAACTGTTGTCAGGATTTGTGTAAAAATAATTCCATACATAAGAGGTGGATTTTTTGGTCTTATGCCCAGGCATGACAATGGCCTTCTTATCACTGGCAAGAACTGCTGCAGTCTATGTTTAAAAGTGTATTAAAATAATATTGTGACCGGAACACGGGGCGTCAGTGAACATCTCTACATTTTACATCTAAAGCTCTACATTTTGGCTACATGTATGCTGTTAAAATGTTCAAATTGCATTGCTGACATAAATGCATCCAGGGAACAATTTACAAGTAATTTTAAATATTTAAAAAATATTTACCATTGTGATTAGTCATAATGATAACAACTTGATAATTTGTCCTCCAGGATGGTTTAATTTATTGGCTGCATTAAGAGACTTATATTATAATGGCAAATTGTGGGTCTCATTAAAGTTATTTAGAGAAATAAGTCACAGCACCACAATTCCCACTAGGTAGTTAAATAGTTTGATGCTAATGGGTGTAACTAGCACTTTAAGGTTAAATGTGCACTATATAAACAATGTACAGTGTTGCAAATATTTCTCTATCCGTTTTATTATAATTCAATCTGCTTTTCATGTGCATTGTTTATGTTACATCACAACTTTATTGATATAAAATATAATAATATAACACATTATTCTTTAAAATGGTTGAGCAATGGAGAGTGCATTATGTTACCCACGCTGTTATCCCCACTGTACATCCTGGTCCAGTGGGCGTGCAGTGCAAAGGGACCTCTTACTAACACACCTATACCTAGAAATGCACCAAAATGTTTATGTTTACTTTCTACAAATATAATTGTGTCATGGCCAGCAAATAAGTTCACAAAAGGTACACTGAAAGAAATTTGGAAATTCAGGCAAGCCGAGTAGTCAATAAACACGCCAAAGGGTCAGGGTCACAGGCAACATAGCGGAGTCCAAAGTACAGACCAAAGGGTCAGGGTCACTGGCAAACAGGCAGAGTCTAAAGTCCAGGCAGGGGTCATACACAGAACATCCAACAGAGTACCCACAGGACAGGGTACAACAGACAGGAGCAGGTCAGCAAGACTGGGTCAGAAGCGCTATAACCGGCAGGGAGACTAAGCCCTTCCTGCCTGAAATACCAATCCTGGCCAATTAGGGCTTTGCCCTGAAATAACCCTCAGGACCAGACTAATGAGTGCCACATTAATTAATCAACCCGCAGGCTGGGGCACAATCAGCACATGCGCCCGGCTGTACTATCTGCCGGGGCGCACTGTAAAACATACACGGCATCTGGCCGTTGCCTTGGCAATGGTTGGACGATCTGCAGGAAGTGATGTCCCGGTCGCTGAGTTGCGGCGGTGCCCGTGGCCGCGGCGGCTCCTAACAAACATATGACATTAAATAAACAAAAGAAATGATGTCAGTCATCATGGGTTCAGTGATATTTTTGAATTTAAAGCGGCAATGCCACAATTTAAGGATTAGGGTTAGGGTTATGGATAAGGTTAGCGTTAGAGCTACAATTAGAATAAAGGCTTTTACATTATACATGTGGCGACTGGTGGCATTGCCGCTTTAAATTCAGAAATATACTTCAATCGGAATACATTGCACGAGTGTCGGTGATGTACTGAGTCTTTTTCATGTTAAGTCTGCATTTGCTTATTATCGCTATTATTGAAATCGGAATTATTTTGTAGGTATGTACTGTATTGGAATTTTCAACATCGTTTACACGTACCCCATCCTCTGATATATGTATGTATGTGATGGGGGAGGAGGTACAGAAGATTTGTTTGTTTTTCTAATATTGTTGCCAGTGTTTATAGAGCATAAAACAGAGACACCCATACATCTGATCTCACAAAGGCATGCTTTTATATAGAGCTTGAAATGTCAAAATATTTGTGTCAATTGTACATTTGTCATCCAAGTTGTCATGATTCTCATAACATTCCAAAATTAGTTAAGGCCAATTACGATTGAAGAAGGCAAAAAGGTTTCTATCTACCGCTTCACATTGTGTACAGATAAGGACCATATTTTATTTGTACAATACTAAACTACTGCCTCCTAAAGAGGAATATTTTAAACAATGCTAAGATAGATAAACAGTACAATATTTATTATCATTATTATTATTCTTTATTTATAAAGTGTACAGTTTGTATGCTTCCCTCCCCCTCCCCCCATATATTGGTGTGGTGGTCCTCAGGGTACTCCAGTTCCCTCCCACAGTCCAAAAACATGGCAGATTAATTGGTTTCTGAGAAGATTAACCATACTGTGTGTTCATGTGGCAGAGAATTTAGGCTGTAAGTTTAATGTGGCAGGGACTGGTGTAAATAATTAAATATTCTCTGTAAATCACTTTGTACTATATAGGCACTGTATAAAGAAAAGATAATAATAAGGGGCCTGATTCATTAAGGATCTTAAATGAAGAGGTATCTTATTTCAGTCTCCTGGACAAAACCATTTTGCAATGCAAGAGGTGAAAACTAGATTTCTGTTTTGCATATAAGTTAAATACTGACTGTTTTTTCATGTAGCACACAAATATCAACTTTAAATTTCAGTGTACAAATAAGCTATCAAGTATTTGTGTGCTACATGAAAAAACAGTCAGTATTTAACTTATGTGCAAAACAGAAAACTAGTTTGCACCCCTTGCATTGTAACATGGTTTTGTCCAGGAGACTGAAATAAGATACATCTTCATTTAAGATACTTAATGAATCAGGCCCAAGGTCATCAATGCATTTGTAAGAACTGATTTGTGCAGGAGATATTGTAAAGCAATATAAACTCTTTTTATTCTCATTTTCACATGGTATACATCAGCAATAACAGAAAGGTTACATAAGAGCAAGTTAACAGGTCACGTTGGCACCTGCTTTTTCCTATGTGGTACTTAAGAGAAAAATATTTTTCCTTTACAAATCCCCAGATGACTTTTAATATTAATTTTCCACAGTGAGTGCTAATGATCATACTTACTTGAACTGCGTCTTTAAGGACATATACTTTTATTGTCTGCACATAGAGATGTGTGTTTTAATAATGAACAAAGGGACTAATTAAAATGATATAACAAATTAGACAGAAACTCCATGTTCATATATACTAATTAGATAGCTAGGATAGTCTCTAAACTAATTTGTGTGACCAATATTGTTCATTAATAGCTAATTTTAACCTACATTTTTAAAATGGATTTACAAAAATGACATGGCTGATTTAGTAGAATATTTTATTCACTTTACAATCTTCGAATATCTACATTTTACTATGGTATTTTAAAGCAATAGAAATGCAAGAAATTAAATATTTATTTGCAGCTACACAAATCTAGCAGATTACAATGGTATGAATATCAACCAGTCAAATATAGCACTGCAAAACATAGATACAAGAAGGAGAAATGGGGGCTTCATTGTAATTGAAAGTCCCAAACCATTTTAGGAGCCAGCAAATCTGCAAAGGAGCTTATAATAACATAGTAACATAGTAACATAGTTAATGAGGTTGAACAAAAGATCCAGTCCATCAAGTTCAACCTATTTTGGATCTCCTGCAATCCCTCACTTATATTTGAAATTGATCCAGATTAAGCAACCGCCAATCTGTTTTAATCGGGACAAATCCCTCCAAACCCAATATTGCAATCCTATTTTTTCCCTACATCCACTAATATCCATCATTTTAATTAGCGATCGTATCCCTGGATACACTTTTCCACTAAAAATTTGTCTAACCCTTTCTTAAACATATCTATGAATCTGCCATCACAACCTTCCCTGGCAGTGAATTCCATATCTTGACTGCTCTTACTGCAAAGAACCCCTTCCTTTGCTGCTTGTGAAATGTCCTCTCCTCTAACCTTACGAGGTGACCGCATGTCCGGCGTACAGTCCTTGGGGTAAAAAGTTCCCATGAAAGTTGTCTGTATTGACCCTCAATGTATTTGTACATAGTAATCATATCTCCTCTTAGTAGTCTCTTTTCTAAAGTGAACATGCCTAAACTGGCTAACCTTTTCTCATAACGTAATGATGCCATACCCTTTATAAAGCCCTTCTCTGAACCCTTTCTAGTTCCAAAATATCGTTGTTATAGAGTAGTGCCCAGAACTGTACTCCATATTCAAGATGAGGTCTTACCAATGATTTACACAATGGCAAAATTACACTGTCTTGCCTTGCATCTCTGCCCCTTTTTATGCATGCCAATTCTGTTTTTGCCCTTGCAGCTGCTGCTTGACATTGAGCACTATTGCTAAGTCTACTGTGTACGAGCACTCCCAAATCCTTTTCCATTATAGATTCCTATAAATGAATCCCATTTAATTTATAGATTGTGTGCTTGTTTTTGATCCCTAAATGCATAACCTTACATTTACCTATGTTAAGCCTCATATTCCATTTGGCCGGCCAATCCTCCAGTTTATTTAAGTCCCTCTGTAGAAAAGCTACATCTTGCTCTGAATTTATTACCTTACAGATTTTAGTGTCATCTGCAAAAATGGAAACTTTACTTGAGGTACTCCACTTAAAACTTTTGACCAATTAGAAAATGTTCCATTTATCATAACTCTCCTATTCTCTAACTAGTTTTCTATCTAAGTACAAATGTTGTTTCCTAGATCCAGTTCTTTTATTTTGTAAACCAACCTCTTGTGTGGCACTATATCAAACGCCTTTGCAAAATCTAAGTAGACCACATCTACTGTGCTGCCTTGTGCTAAGTTCCCACTAACTTCCTCATAGAAACTAATTAGATTAGTTTGACATGACATATCCTTCACAAATCCATGCTGATTCCCACCAATAATCTTATTGCGTACCAAGTAATTCTGAATACTATCCCTTAATATTCCTTCCAGTAGTTTCTCCACTATTGATGTCAAGCTTACAGGTCTATAATTTACTGGTTGTGATCTCATCCCATTTTTAAACAATGGCAAAAGATCTACTATTCACCAATCCCTAGGTACTGAGCCTGATGAGATTGAATCTATGAAAATTAAGAATAGCGGTCTAGCTGTTTCTGAGTTTAGCTCCATAAGAACCCTTGGGTGTATGTCATCTGGACCAGGAGCTTTATTTATTTTAATATCCTTCAGTGGCCTTTGGACTTCTTCCTTTGTCAGTCAAGTATTAATTAATGGTATGGTTTCATTTCCGTTTTAATGTATTATTCCTACCATTTGTTCCTCTCTAGTAAATACTGAAGAAAAAAAGTGTTTAATTCCTCTGCTTTTTCCTTAGTATCATTTATCAATTCACCCATTTCACCTCTTAGGAGACCTATATTATCTTTTTTAATCCTTTGCCTTTTTAATCTTTTTTAATCCTTAAATACGTAAAAAACTTTTTGGGGTTTCTCTTAATTTCTTTTGCAACTTGTTTTTCATTTTCTAATTTAGCCAACATAATTTCCTTCTTGCATATTTTATTACATTCCTTGTACCTACGGAAGGACTCCTCAGACCCTTCAGATGTAAACAATTTAAGTGCATATTTCTCCCTTTGCATTTCTTTACTTACCTTTTTATTTAGTCACATTGGTTTAGACTTAATTCTTTTACATTTATTTCCCGTATGAATGAACTTATACGTGTATGTTTCCAACAACATTTTAAACAGCCCACTATTCTTCCGTATTTTTTCATTCAAAAACTTTATTCCAGTCTATGCACTTTATAAACTCCTTTAGCATATCAAAATTTGAATTTCTAAAGTTTAAAGTCGTAGTTGATCCCTTATAACGTTGCTTCTGGAAACTAATTTCAAATGATACCATATTATGATCACTGTTTGCCAAGTGTTCCCTTACTTGAATATTTGATATTACGTCTACATTATTTGTTATTACTAGGTCCAGTATAGTCCGGTTCCTAGTTGGTTCCTCTACTAATTGGGACATGTAATGGTCTTTTAGAGTTGTCAGAAACCTATTTCCCCTAGCTGCACCGCAGGTGTCAGTACTCCAATCAATGTCCGGATGATTAAAATCCCCATAATTAAAACTTGACCTAGTTGTGTAGCCCTTTCAATTTGCTGTAGAAGTTGGGCTTCCTCAATCATAATAATATTTGGCAGTTTATAGCATATCCCTGTCAGCAACTTCTCTGAACTTTTTCCTCCACTGGATATTTCCACTCACAATGCCTCTATATTATCACCAATATTCTTGTAAATAACTTCCTGAATACTTGGTTTTAACTCCTCCCCTTTTATTTACCCTATCATTCCTGAAGAGAGTATAGCCTTCCAAGTTGACTGCCCAGTAATGTGTATCATCCCACCAGGTCTCTGTAATACCTATAATATCATACTGCTCAATCATTGCTACTAGTTCTATCGCCCCCATTTTACCTGTCAGGCTTCTTGCATTTGCAAGCATACACTTAAGTCTATTGCCTCCCTTAGGTATTTCTTTTTGCTTTAAAAAGGGTATCTTCTTATCGGCTATGTTTCCCTTTCCCCCCTCTCCACCCCCTTGGCTCTTGTAAAATTTATCCTTACTTCTCTCAATGTCTATCCCATAAATACTTGCTTGCCCTCCCGCCCTGAAGTCTAGTTTAAAATCTCCTCCAATCTTCTAACCACCCTCTCCCCAAGCACAGCAACCCTCTCGTTGTTAGGAACTTACCTTGTTCCCGTTCCGCTGTGCTGTCAGCGGGAGCTGACAGCGGTGTCCATCACTTCAGCGCTTCTTCTGTTAGCACTGCCGCACTTCCGGGTTCTCTCTGCTGCTGATCATGTGACTCCTGGGCGGGGAATTCAAACTCCTATATCTCCCCTGCTCTGACACGCTGCCTGTGTCAGAGCAATGTGTTTCCTGTTCCTGGCTACAGTTCCTGTGTCCTGACTCCTGTGAACCTGCTCCCTGTTAACCCCTCTATTCCTCCTACTCCTGTGTACCTACCTGGCTGTGACCTGACTATTCTTTGGCTTATCCCTGGCACTACGCAACTGGACTATCTTCTGTGTACCGACTCGGCTGTGTTACCAACAATTCTCTGGATCTCCCTCTGGCACCGCATACCTGATACCTTCTGTGTACCAACTCGGCTGTGTTACCAACTATCCTCTGGATCTCCCTCTGGCACCGTATACCTGATACCTTCTGTGTACCGACCCGGCTGTGTTACCAACTATTCTCTGGATCCTGCCACGCACCCATTGCCTCCATGCATCTACCGGTTACTGTTCCAGACCTACAATGCCTGGAATTAACGGTTAGTGCCTGTACTTGCACCGCATTATCTATTTTCTTGTCTGCCTGCCATCACTTAGAACTTTCTCCCTTACGTCAGTAGGCTAATCTGGGGGCCGCGACCTGCGGTTCTTCGGCAGCTAAGCCCACACTACCTTGCGGTGGTTCTGGTGAAGACCGGAAGGCCGTTAGACTCCGCGCCCTAGGTAAGCCTGTGCTAATACTGACTAAGGCATCAAAATCGTAACAGTTTGCTCTGACCCTTATCTAACTGATGGAAGCGACAGGGAATCCCACTGCGAGAGTACTACTGGATAACTTAGCGGCTCAGGTTGAGGAACAGGGGAAAAATCAAGAACAGTTATTACAGATTCTGCAGACTCTGTCTAACAGGTTGGATACGCTCCAAGCAGCTCAGGTGGCAGCTCCTAATCCTCCACCTGCTCCGGCCCCACAGCCTGCCCCCGCTCCAAGCGGTTCAGCTGTATCTGCTCCCACCACCTCTCAACTCCGCATACCTAACCCCCCCAAGTTCAATGGGGATCCTAAGGAATGCCGAGGCTTCTTGAACCAGTGTGCTATTCAATTCGAACTTTTGCCCGGAAACTTTCCTACACAGAAAACTAAAGTCGCTTATATTATTACCTTATTGTCTGGTCAAGCGCTTGCCTGGGCTTCTCCTCTCTGGGAACATGATGACCCCATTCTCCATAATTGTGCCACTTTCTTGGAAACCTTCAGACGCATCTTTGATGAACCCGGACGAGTCTCCAGTGCAGCTTCTGGACTCCTCCGTCTGCGCCAGGGTACCCTTACTCTGGGCCAGTATGCCCTTCAATTTCGCACTATGGCGGCCGAACTTCGTTGGAACATTGAAGCTTTAGTGGCCACATTTTGGCAAGGCTTGTCCGATCGTATTAAGGACGAGCTAGCAGCCCGAGAGTTACCCACTACCCTGGATGCCTTGATCTCTCTCTGTAACCAGATTGATATACGTTTCCGTGAACGCACTCAGGAGAGAGAGAGTTCCCGTCGATCTACTTTCCGTTTGGCTCCTCGCTTCCAAAGTCCTATTACACCGGAGGAAGAGCCTATGCAGTTGGGAAGAGCACGTTTATCCCAAGAGGAAAGAGAGAGGCGGTTCAAGAATCGTTTATGCCTTTATTGCGGGGAACCCGGTCATGTCCTGAGTCAATGTGGGAAGTGCCCGGGAAACGATCGGACCTAACTGATGACGGAGAGACTAAGTTAGGTATGAACATTCTCTCTCCTATGGATTCTAGTTTTTCTATCCAAGTTCTTCTGCAATATACTGATAAACAATTGTCTCTTCCAGCGCTTATTGACTCCGGTGCAGCGGGGAACTTTTTACGAGCTGACATTGTAGAGCGGTTATCATTGCCTAGGCAACCCTTAGATCCACCTATTGCCATTACAGCTATAGATGGCAGTCGTATCATTGGAGGATCCATTAAGAACAGAACTGTCAACATGTCTCTACGCATTGGAGCCTTACACACTGAGGAAATCTCCTTCTTAGTCATTCCAAAGGCTATCAACCCGCTGATCTTAGGCCTACCTTGGCTCAGACTTCACTCCCCCACTTTAGATTGGCAGAAACCGGAAGTTCTTGCATGGGGTTCAGAGTGTCATTCCCGATGTCTTCCCAGGATTCATAGACCCGCTATGGGCTGTCTTCCAACACCCTCCGGTATTCCTCCTCAATATCATTCGTTTTCTGATGTCTTTTGTGAAAAGGAGGCTTCCAAGTTACCCCCTCATAGACCTTGGGATTGCTCCATTGAATTGTTGCCGGATAAGATACCACCTAGAGGACGGGTATTTCCATTATCTCTACCCGAATCAGAGGCCATGTCCCTATATATTAAGGAGAATTTAAACAGGGGTTCTATCCGGAAATCCTCGTCACCAGCAGGAGCAGGTTTCTTTTTCGTAAAAAAGAAGGACGGCGGATTGCGTCCTTGCATAGACTACCGTGGCCTCAACGCCATCACGAAAAAGAATAGGTACCCCTTACCATTAATCTCTGAACTCTTTGATAGGATCAAGGGAGCTTCAATTTTTTCTAAACTGGATTTGAAAGGGGCCTACAACCTTATCCGTATTAAACAAGGGGATGAATGGAAGACGGCGTTCAATACGCACGATGGGCATTTTGAGTATCTTGTCATGCCATTTGGACTTTGTAACGCTCCTGCGGTTTTTCAAAATTTCATTAACGAAGTTTTTCAGGATTTCCTGTATCAATTTGTTGTCATCTACCTAGACGATATTCTTATTTTTTCACCTGATATTATTACTCATCACCATCATGTCTCCTTGATTCTTCAACGCCTTCGGTCGCATCATCTGTACTGTAACGTGGACAAGTGTGTCTTTGAAAAAACGCATCTTCCTTTTCTTGGTCACGTGGTTTCTGGCTCCGGATTACGTATGGACCCTGAGAAATTAAAGGCGATTTCTGATTGGCCCCAACCGGTTGAACTTAAGGCCATCCAGCGTTTTATTGGGTTCTCTAATTATTACCGCCACTTTATCAAAGGGTTTTCGTCTGTTATTGCACCCATCACTTCCCTGACCAAGAAATCTGCCAACGCTAAGACCTGGCCACCAGAGGCGGTAGAGGCCTTCAAGTATCTTAAAGAAGCCTTCATATCGGCACCTATTCTTCAACAGCCAGATTCTTCCTTCCCCTTTTTTCTCGAAGTTGACGCATCCTCCACTGGAGTAGGAGCTATTTTGTCTCAGAAGAATTCTACTGGAAAGTTTTCTCCCTGTGGCTTCTTTTCTCGTAAATTCTCATCCACCGAAAAAAAACTACGGCATTGGAGACAGAGAACTACTTGCTATCAAATTGGCCTTGGAGGCCTGGAGACATCATTTGGAGGGAGCCAGATTTCCTGTTACTATTTTTATGGATCACAAGAACCTGCTTTATCTACAAACTGCATCCTGCCTCAATCCCCGTCAGGCCAGATGGTCTTTATTTTTTTCACGATTCAATATGATCATTCCCTTCAGACCAGGGTCCAAGAACAAGAAGGCTGATGCTCTCTCTCGTTCCTTTGATTCTATGGATACCGAAGAAGAGAGTGTTAGGTCTATTCTAGATCCAGAATGTATTTTGGCTACTACTCCTACTCGGTTGATCATTCCTCACGGGAAGACTTTGGTTCCTCCACATCTCCAAACTAAACTCCTTAAATGGGCTTATGCCTCCCGTTTTTCTGGTCATGCCGGTATAAAGAAGACTTTGGAATTTATCTCCCGTAGTTATTGGTGGCCGGCTATCCGTTCGGACGTTCGACAGTTTGTGACGGCGTGTTCCACTTGTGCTCAAAATAAAGTTCCTCGTCAAGCTCCATACGGTCTGCTGCAGCCTCTGCCAATTCCGGATCGACCTTGGAGTCATCTCTCCATGGATTTTATCACAGATTTACCCTCCTCCAGAGGGTTCTCAGTAGTGTGGGTGGTCACTGATCGCCTTTCCCGAGCCGCTCATTTTGTGGCATTAAAAGGTCTCCCTTCTGCTCCTATTCTGGCTCAACTCTTCATTAAAGAAATTTTCCGCCTACATGGCTGTCCAGATATTATCGTTTCTGATCGAGGAACTCAGTTCGTGGCAAGATTTTGGAGGGCCTTTTCTCGTCTTTGTGGAATTAAGTTAAATTTCTCTTCTGCATATCATCCGCAAAGTAATGGTCTCACGGAAAGGACGAATCAAGAATTGGAGAAATTCCTCAGATGTTTCATTTCAGCTAAACATGATGATTGGGTTGATTTATTACCTTGGGCAGAATTCGCCCACAATAATAATTCACACGACTCTACCTCCACTTCTCCCTTTTTTGCTCTTCAGGGATTTCATCCTAAAGTTCCACCCTTCAAAGAGTTAACCGCTTCTGGGGTTCCTGCAGTGGATTCCCTTCTATCGGACTTCTCGTCTAGGTGGGATCTTATCAAACGCAAATTACTTCACACCTCTGCCATCAGTAAAAAAGCATTTGACAAAAGAAGAAGACCGTCTCCACTACTTACTCCTGGTGACAAAGTGTGGTTGTCTACAAAGAATCTTCGCTTGTTGGTTCCTTCTAGGAAATTCGCTCCCCGATTTATCGGTCCCTTCAAGATCATTGAGGTCATTAATCCGGTGGCCTTTAGATTAAAATTACCCCCTACCTTGAGGATTCCCAATGTCTTCCACATTTCCCTTCTCAAACCACTTGTTGTTAACAAATTCTTCTCTTCAAGAAGACCTCCTGCTGCTATTTCTGCACCAGATCAGGAATTTGAGGTGAAGGAGATTCTAGATTCTCGGATTTCCAGAGGTTCCTTGCAGTTCCTGGTTGACTGGAAAGGTTACGGTCCTGAAGAGCGTTCTTGGATTCCTGCACGAGACCTTCATGCTCCGAGTTTGTTGAAGAAATTCCATACCAAGTTCCCTCTAAAGCCTTATAGGTTGTCCGGAGGCCACCCCTGAAGGGGGGGTACTGTTAGGAACTTACCTTGTTCCCGTTCCGCTGCGCTGTCAGCGGGAGCTGACAGCGGTGTCCATCTCTTCAGCGCTTCTTCTGTTAGCACTGCCGCACTTCCGGGTTCTCTCTGCTGCTGATCATGTGACTCCTGGGCGGGGAATTCAAACTCCTATATCTCCCCTGCTCTGACACGCTGCCTGTGTCAGAGCAATGTGTTTCCTGTTCCTGGCTACAGTTCCTGTGTCCTGACTCCTGTGAACCTGCTCCCTGTTAACCCCTCTATTCCTCCTACTCCTGTGTACCTACCTGGCTGTGACCTGACTATTTTTTGGCTTATCCCTGGCACTACGCAACTGGACTATCTTCTGTGTACCGACTCGGCTGTGTTACCAACAATTCTCTGGATCTCCCTCTGGCACCGCATACCTGATACCTTCTGTGTACCGACTCGGCTGTGTTACCAACTATCCTCTGGATCTCCCTCTGGCACCGTATACCTGATACCTTCTGTGTACCGACCTGGCTGTGTTACCAACTATTCTCTGGATCCTGCCACGCACCCATTGCCTCCGTGCATCTACCGGTTACTGTTCCAGACCTACAACGCCTGGAATTAACGGTTAGTGCCTGTACTTGCACCGCATTGTCTATTTTCTTGTCTGCCTGCCATCACTTAGAACTTTCTCCCTTACGTCAGTAGGCTAATCTGGGGGCCGCGACCTGCGGTTCTTCGGCAGCTAAGCCCACACTACCTTGCGGTGGTTCTTGGTGAAGACCGGAAGGCCGTTAGACTCCGCGCCCTAGGTAAGCCTGTGCTAATACTGACTAAGGCATCAAAATCGTAACACTCGTCAATCAGGTGCAATCCATCTCGACAATAAAGATGGCAACTGACCGAGAAATCAGCCCAGTGCTCTAAGAATCCTCACACCAATTTTTTAGCCACGCATTAACCTCCCTAATCTCCTGCTACCTCACTGGATTAGCGCGTGGCACATGTAGTATTTCCGAAGATACTACCTTGGATGTCTTTGCTTACGTTTGCGACCTATGTCTCTCAAATCATTCTTTAGGACACCCCATCTTTCTCTAACTCTTATATCCTCTAATATCCAGTCTTCCGCACCCTCTTTCTTGAGCCCCGTTGTTTGCGGATCCTCCCTCCCCCTTCACCGCCCTCTCTAGCTGTGCATTGAGCTTACTGAGTTGCTGTGCTTACTGTTTACTGTACTGTGCTGTCTCCCATTGTATTGTAATTTGTTTGTCTCTGTACGGTGCTGCAGACGCCTTGTGGCGCCTTATAAATAAAAAATAATAATAATAATAATAACAATAATAATAACTCGGTCATTGGTACCAACATGCACCAAAACCGTTTGGTCACTCCCAGCCCCTACCAACAATCTGTCCACCCGATCCGCAATATGCTGATCCCGAGCACCCAGGAGACAACACACTGTTTGGCATGTACGGTCCCGGTAATAGATTGCCCTATGTACCTTCCTAATAATTCTCATGATAGCGGTCAGAGCTTGGTAATAAACCTATGAGTATAGCAAAACAATGATGATAGAGGGGGGCCTGTGGACTAACATATACTGCACTAGTTTCACTCATTGTAAACACAGTGGGTTAATCGATTTTTTTTTTGCTTCAACCAATACTCATGAGAATGCGATTTATAAATCCATTAAAGTCTCATTGAATCTGTGGCATGAGACAATCTGAATATTGGTTTGGGCTACAAAATGTTTGCCTCCACTGTTTCTAGGCGATGGGTAATTGTTAATGTCTGAATTTGCTGGCATAACCTAACTGCTACAAGGCGTGACCACCAGATTTGGGAAAATATATATACATGCTAAAGAATTCATCATAAATCAGGAGGTTATAAATGAGTTTTGTCCATTAGTCACTCTTTAAAAAATATTAAATTCCTCAGCTATGTTGCATTGGACATGGTCGAGACTTTCTCTACAGGTCCACTTTTCTTCTGATAGATAGCCACTAGTACTCCAATGTAAACTTCAGCAGAAGAGGAGGAAAACGGTAGAGCGGAGAAGTGGAACAAGAAATGGAGGCAGGAGATGATGTAGGGTAAGAGAAAAAGTGGTTTGAAGGACACAGGTAAAAGTGGGTGGTGGAGGGATCAGTGGCGGATCCAGGGGGGTGATCGGGGCGATCGCCCCCCCTAGCAGGGTCTTGTTGCCGGCGGCTGCACACTATGTGCAGATCCGTTCAGCAGAGAGAGCTAGTGAGAGAGTCCTGCCCAACTGCTCTGATTGACACAATCAGAGCAGCCGGACAGGACTCTCTCCCTAACTCTCTCTGCTGAACGGATCTGCACATAGTGTGCAGCCGTCAGCAGCCTTAGGTGTCAAAAAGGGGGGGGGGGCTAAATCACCCCCGGTACATTTTATTTCTGGATCCGCCCCTGGGAGGGATAGAGTAGTAAAGGGAGACACACACACACACACACACACACACACAAAAGCAGGGAAAGAAAGGACAGACACTCACAATGCAGAGACAGAGACACACAAAGCGGAAGTGAGAGGGCAAAAAGAGACAGATGGGGAAACAGAGGTGCACATACAAATGTAAAGCCCTGATCCCCATGAGCCAGCCTCCACTCCATGTCCCAGAACATTTCTTGCTTATTTGTAGCACTTTAAAAAGTGTGTCTAAAATAGACATTTGCTCTGAATGAGTTTCTTTGAATCAAAATAATCAAAATAATCCCTTCAGTGCAGTTTTAGCACCTATGTTCCCTTTTAAATCACTGTACATGCGCAGAAAAAGTTCTTGGACTCTGGCACTGGCTGGTCTTAGACCCCTGACCAGCACCGGAGTGAGTGTTGGAAATATGGCACCTTACTTATAGTTACAGGTTCTCATTAATTCAGTTACATTGAATGTACTGATCCTTTTATGCCTTTAATTCTAATTTGTTACGTTGGTTCCCTGACTCCCTGGTCTACTTGAAAGTAATTTCATTATGTCTGATTATCCCACCCAAGGCTTTATGACCACCTGACCATTTTCAGGAAGTTCCATCTCTAGTAACAGATCACTGAGATATAGTGTTATCTGCCTCTTTCATACACTCCCTTTTAAATGTCCTGCTTTTTGATTGAGGGCAAATTGAGAGATATTTGCACAATTCTGTTACTTGTATTGTATGCTAGATTCACGTGATATGATCCTTTTATACAACATTGCCTACCTTCCTTGGTTTCAGGACATGTCCTTATGTGAATAGGATCCGCTTGCTTCCTAGCTAAATGATAATCACAGATCTTCATGTGCGCACTGTTCCTTAAGCGCTGTGCTCCTACAGTATATGATATGTTTTCTAAGTGCAGATTACCCATTAATTAGGTGGTTTAGTTACTAACCCAAATTAAAGCAGCAATCACACATACAATATTTTTAGTTTTCTTTAAATAGTAAGCTAAGTATATCTTAAACCAAACCCTGACTCAAATAGTTAATGATCTCTTGACCAGAAGCTTCCACTGGTCAGGCCAGCATCCCATCAGTCCTGCTAAAGCCTAGAGCGTGGGCTGAATTTATTTGACAGTTTCTGGACACCGGAAGACTTTTAGCTTTTTGTACTTCAAGCTAAAACCTGTTACAAACACAGAATAATAGTATGTAGGAGCATTGATTTCTCTATTACAGTGAAACCCACAAGCATCAGCATTCATTCTATATTCTCAGAATCCTAGTTTTCCTTGACTCATTGAGTATTTTTGGGCCTATTTTATTATGACCCAGACAGGCCTACCACGGCCGAGGTGAATGTGCGAGTTTTGACAGAGCTGTAAATTCCACTTAAAGATATTACATAGAATTCCACTCCTTGCCATGTCCTACTAGGCCGGCCATGGTACACAAGCATGCTGCACAAGTAGAGTCTGATTCAAAGTGGAGCGCAAGCGTAAGCTTAACTTGCGATTGAAAAAGTTGCCTGCATGTGTATGCGTACATACGCCATATTAAGTTGAAGATGTATGCAGGTCTGAATGAGCAGCATCTTTTTGACAGACATACCCCTCAGACATTTACCTGCTACTTATCCTTAGGATTTTGTTGCTTCCTAGCTAAGTGATAATCACAGATCCTCATGTGTGCACTTTCTTAAGCTCCGTGCTCCTACCATATATGTGTATTATAGCTGCAGATTATCCATTAATTAATTAGGTGTTTTTGCTTATTAATAGCTGACTCAAATTTTTTCGACATATTTTTTAATACAGCAAGAACAACTTTGCGTCATGGGTACCAATAAAATATATATTTTTTATCTTTGTTACAAAATTCTCAGCAAAACCTAATCTATAGCGGGGCGACTACCGTCGCCTCAATTAGTGCTTACGAGCCAGTTTCAAACCTCTAATTACAAGCAGTTCACTAGTTTGGGTACTTGTCATCAGCATCATCTGCTACTTACACCTGATCACCCGCAAATAAAACCGCTTTTTCAACCTTATCTGCAACTACCTCCCAGAATGAATCTGTACACTCTTACAGTACATTGCCTACAGTAGAACACCCCTTCCCCATCATGCCCCTTCAAGGAATCAAGGAAGTGGCAAAAGTCATAGGTCTGAATAGCCGTAGTTGTGTATTTTCAGCTTCTGAGCATGCTCAGTGTGCAAAAACTACAATCATCCATTACACCTATGGGTCTCACTATGACTCAGGCCCATAAAGCGGCAGACTGGAGTGTTGTCAAATGGAGCCAATTTTGTCTTCCTTATTAAGGGCATCAATTAAAGTATGTTGATAACCTGAATTTTTTTGTAAAAATGTTGCAAAAGAATTTGCCTCCACAGAGACCATTTCATTGCCCAATTGATTTAATGCCTCCTAGAAGAAGAGTTTATACAGTTTCTGAGACAAAAATGAAAGCAATGCAAGACTATATTTAAGAGTAATCATAAGCAAGATTATATTCTGCCTTTAAAATTGCTCGCAGGTGCAGGTTTATTCTTTGTCACTAAAAGAACAGTAAAATAAAATCATGTTTAAAAACAAATAACCTTCTTTCCAATATACTTAACCAGTTACAAGGAGCAAAAGTCTTTACTAAACTTGATCTTAGGGAGCTTAACATTTAATTTAAATGAGGTACAAGGAAAGATGGCTTCAGTACTATACATTATGAAAAGCGTGTCATGTCCTTTGGCCTTTTGATGCCCCCGGTACCTTCAAGGACAATGTAAATGTCACGAGCCGCGGCGGTACGCTGCCTCCTGGTATGAACTAACAGCTGGCCATGTGCTTTAGTTTCTGTGCTCTGATTTTATCCTTGTGGCATAGATGTAGGAGGGTGTAGGGACATCCTCCAACTCCAGGGGGAGCTCTCATATTATTTAAACTGGTTAATTTATATTTTTATACATGCTTCCTGGTTTGTGTTATTACCTATGCTAGTTCTAGCTAGTAATTAATTTGCAGCCTCCTGAGCCTGATTGTCAGCCCTGTCCTCCTCTGTCCTGATTGGCTCTTGGTACTATTTAAGGCAGTAAGGTCTGCAGCCTCACTGCCGGTTATAGCTTCTGTTACCAGTCTGCTGACCTGCTCTGCTCCTTGCTCCTTGCTCCTTGCTCCTGTCCTTTGGATATTCTGTTGGATTGCCTGTGTATGACCCCTTGCCTGGATTTGGACCCTGCCTGTGTTTCTTGTGACCCCGACCTCTGGCGTGTTTACCGACCTTCCTGTTTGCTCATGACCCTTGACCTCGGCTTGTTTATTGGATTCCCTGTCTGCTGCCGGCCCTCGACCTTTGCCTGGACTTCACTCCGCTTTCCAGGGTTCTCCCCAGCCGGTACGCACTTCGCGAACCTCTGTCAGTCTGCGGCCCAGTCTGTCCTCACCACTAAGGGCTCCAGTGAACACCTGACTGGCAGAGTAGATTCCGGGTTGTGCAGTATTGGCTAGGAGGGTTCCTAATAGTAAACAACATTTTTTGGGGAATATCTAGGTAATTTATTGACAGCATATCTAGACAAAATATTAATACTTTCCTCCTCTTTTCAAGATTATCATGTTTGCTTACTCTTATCAAAGCTGATAGAGAAGTTTTTAGATGCCAAATTGGAAAGCCCACAATGAAAATTATATTCTACCCATCAAAATACACAAACATGTATTCATCAATAATTAGAGATAAGCGGGCTCGGATATCTGAAATCCGAGCCCACCCGAACGTTGCCGATCCGAGCCGGATCCGAGACAGATCCGGGTATTCCCGCCAATTGCAAAACTGAAACCGAGGCTCTGAGTCATAATCCTGCTGTCGGATCTCGCGATACTCGTATTCTATAAATTCCCCGCTAGCCGCCGCCATCTTCACTCGGGCATTGATCAGGGTAGAGGGAGGTTGTGTTAGGTGGTCCCAGTCCTGCTATATCTCGTGCTGTGCTGTGCTGTGCTGTTCAGTTCTGTGCTGTGCTGTGTTCTGCTCAGTCCAGTGGTGCTGTGTCCTGTGATCTGTCCTTCAGAGTTCAGTGGTGCTGCTGGGTCCTGTGCTGTGTCCTGTTCAGTCCAGTGGTGCTGTGTCCTGTGCTCTGTCCTTCTAAAGGCATTGTTATTTCCCCATTATTCCCAAGTTATAAAATAATTAAAAAAAAGTTATAAAAAAAAATTAATTATAAAAAAAAGAAATGAAAAAAAAATATCCAAAAACAATCCTGCACTATAAGTCCATTGGTACTGCAATATTACAAAGTTCACTGATTCTGCAGTATAAGTCTAGTGGTACTGCTATATTACAAAGTTCACTGGTTCAGCAGTATAAGTCCAGTGGTACTGCTATATTACAAAGTTCACTGATTCTGCAGTATAAGTCCAGTGGTACTGCAATATTACAAAGTTCACTGATTCTGCAGTATAAGTCCATTGGTACTGCTATATTACAAAGTTCACTGATTCAGCAGTATAAGTCCAGTGGTACTGCTATATTACAAAGTTCACTGATTCAGCAGAATAAGTCCAGTGGTACTGCAATATTACAAAGTTCACTGATTCAGCAGTATAAGTCCAGTGGTACTGCTATATTACAAAGTTCACTGATTCAGCAGTATAAGTCCAGTGGTACTGCAATATTACAAAGTTCACTGATTCAGCAGTATAAGTCCAGTGGTACTGCTATATTACAAAGTTTACTGATTCAGCAGTATAAGTCCAGTGGTACTGCAATATTACAGAGTTCACTGATTCAGCAGTATAAGTCCAGTGGTACTGCTATATTACAAAGTTCACTGATTCAGCAGCATAAGTGCAGTGGTACTCTCCTGTGCCGCATATAATTTTAAAAGGCTTTGCCGATTGTGTGTGGCTTAGGGGTACGCTCTCTTGTGCTACATATAATGGAAAACAAAAATTTGGAGGATAAAGTAGGGAAAGATCAAGACCCACTTCCTCCTAATGCTGAAGCTGCTGCCACTAGTCATGACATAGACGATGAAATGCCATCAACGTCGTCTTCCAAGCCCGATGCCCAATCTCCTAGTACAGGGCATGTAAAATCCAAAAAGCCCAAGTTCTCAAAAAGTAGCAAAAAGAGAATTCAAAATCATCTGAGGAGAAACGTAAAGTTGGCAATATGCCATTTACGACACGTAGTGGCAAGGAACGGCTTAGGCCCTGGCCCGTGTTCATGACTAGTGGTCCAGCTTCACCCAAGGATCTAAGCCCTCATCCTCCCCCCCTACAAAAAAATTAAGAAAGTTATGCTGTCAGCAACAACAACAAAACAGCAAAGAACTCTGCCTTCTAAACAGATGACATCACAAATCCCCAAGGCGAGTCCAAGGGTGTTGGTGGTTGTGAAGCCTGACCTTCCCATCACTGTACGGGAAGAGGTGACTCCATCCAGCATTTGCAGCACACCCTCTGCATACGTTGGAAGGATATCCCACAGTGTAGATCCAGATTTGGATAATCTAGGTGTCAATGTTGTACACAAGGAGGAGGCTATTGATGTAGCTGAGCCTTTAAATGAAAAAGTCACTCTTCATTGCACGAATATTTGCAACAGCGACAATTTTTTGGTTAACAAAGTCAACAAATAACACTTCGACGCTGTCTGTCTTTCACATACTTGATGGGATCTCAATGATGAATGCTCTGTACCATGGTCGTCTAAAACAAGAGTTATTGACGTGCTATAACTACTGTAGTTTTTATAAATTATAAACACTACACTTGAAAGTTGGAGGAGGTATTGTGGCCTTGGTACCAAATTGGGTACCGGGGCCACTCCACTATGCAGTCCAGATAGAGGCATATCAGATATTAAACAACGTTGACTGTTGCTGCCAAATCATAAATTAATGAAAATGACCTGTCATCGTCAAAAACAAGAGGTATTGACATGCTCGAACTACACCCTGTATATGCTGCAGAGGATGTAGGAGCAGGCAGCTGTGCAGTGGAATTCAGACCATTTGAAGGTGGAGGTATTGTGGCCCCGGTACCAAATTGTGTACCGGGACCACTGCACTATGCAGTCCAGAAAGCTACCTCGGTGAAACGTTTTGGACTAAAAACAATATTGTGAGGTGTGAGGTGTTCAGAATAGACTGGGAATTAGTGGAAATTATTGTTATTGAATGTTATTGAGGTTAATAGAGCGTAGGAGTGAAAATAAACCAAAAAACTTGATTTTAACACTTTTTATGTTTTTTTCAAAATAAATCCGAATCCAAAACCTTAAATCCGAACCAAAACCTTTCGTCAGGTGTTTTGCGAAACAAATCCGAACCCAAAACCTCAAGCAAATCCGAATCCAAAACACAAAACACGAGACACCAAAAGTGGCCGATGCACATCCCTATCAATAATGCGATCCTGAGGGTAATATACAGTCATGCCAAAAGATTAGGAGCATGACACAATTATTATTTTTCACAAAGTCTGCTGCCTCAGTTTTTATGATGGCAATTTGCATATACTCCAAAATGTCATGAAGAGTGATCAGATGAATTGCAATTAATTTCAAAGTCCCACTTTGCCATGTTAACACAGGTGAGAGTGTTGAGGAGGACAAGGCTGGATATCACTCTGTCATGCTGATTGAGTTAGAATAAAAGACTGGAAGCTTTAAAAGCAGGGTGGTGCTTAAAATCATTGTTCTTCCACTGTTAACCATGGTTATCTGCAAGTAAACATGTGCAATCATCATCGCTTTGCACAAAAAGGGCTTCACAGGCAAGGTTATTGCTGATAGTAAGATTGCACCTAAACCAACCGTTTATTGGATCATCAAGAACTTTAAGGAGAGAGGTTCAATCGTTGTGAAGAAGACTTCAGAGCGCCCAAGAATGTCCAGCAAATGCCAGGACCGTCTCCTAAAGTTGATTCAGCTGCAGGATCTGCACCACCAGTGCAGAGCTTGCTCAGGAATGGCAGCAGGCAGGTGTGAGTGCATCTGCACGCACAGTGAGGCGAAGACTTCTGGAGGATGGCCTGGTGTCAATAAGGCCAGCAAGGAAGCCACTTCACTCCAGAAAAAACTTCAGGGACAGACTGATATTCTGCAAAAGGTACAGGGATTTGACTGCTGAGGACTGGGGTAAAGTCATTTTCTCTGATAAATCCCATTTTAGATTGTTTGGTACATCTGCAAAAACGCTTGTCCTGAGAAGGAAAGTTGAGCGCTACCATCAGTCCTGTGTCATGCCAACAGTAAAGCATCCTGAGATCATTCATGTGTGGGGTTGCTTCTCAGCCAAGGGAGTGGGCTCACTCACAATTTTGCCTAAGAACACAGGCATGAATAAAGAATGGTTTCTAAAACAACTTCTCCCAATCATCCAAGAACAGTTTGGTGATGAACAATGCCTTTTCCAGCATGATGGAGCACCTTGCCTTAAAGCAAAAGTGATAACTAAGTGGCTTGGGAATCAAAACATCAAAATATTGGGTCCATGGCCAGGAAATTCCCCAGACCTTAATCCCATTGAGAACTTGTGTTCAATCCTCAAGAGGCGGGTGGACAAACAAAAACCCACAAATTCTGACAAGCTCCTAGCATTGATTAGGCAAGAATGGGCGGCCATCAGTCAGTATGTGGCCCAGAAGTTGATTGACAGCATGCCAGGGCGAATTGCAGAGGTCTTTAAAAAGTCAACACTGCAAATATTGACTCTTTGCATAAACTTAATATTATTGTAAATAAAAGCCTTTGACACTTGTAATTTTAATTCAGTATACCATACCAACATTTGACAAAAAGGTCTAAAAACACTGAAGCTGCAAACTTTATGAAAACCAATACTTGTGTCATTTTTAAAACTTTTGGCCATTACTGTAGAATAAGAAAGCTTTACCAATAGCTTTTGAATATCTGCATTTGCTAATAAGTGCGAGGATTGTGGTCCAATCTCAAGAGTGTATACACAGCACACAACATTTATTTAATACATGGTACATTACAATAAGTGAACTATGAATAATAGAGTTCCAGGGGCAAATGCAGGATTTGTAGAGGGGGGTTTCCACACCACGCCGCCAGTGGGCAAGACCAGCATGCATAGGGGCGTGGCTATAATTTTAGACAGTGCTTGGCTTCTCTCCAACTCTTCCTATCACCATAAAACACATGGTCAATGCTGCATGCACTACTGTTAGGTGCACGCAGCTCTCCCTTTTTAAGCAGATCTGGGTGAAGCGGGAGCAGGGTCCAGCCACTTCAATTATACAGTGCCCCAGGCTTGGAGGGGGTTTCCAGGCACTAGGAAACCCCCTCGGTTTGCCTATGAGTTCCTATATCTTATGTCAGCCTAATGCTGTGCAAGTGTCTAACCTTGCTAACAGGAGGATGAAATTAATGAATTATAACTAAGCACTAGTGGTTGAAATGCTTGTAAGTGAACTAACAATTTATAGGGATAGACAACAAGGATCCACTGCAACTTGTCTGCAGCTAAGTATATATGCTATATACCTCAATAATTATTCACTCAGGTAGAATTAAATAAATATTTGCAAGAATTCATACATGAAGTTGTCACGGACTTACCTGATCCCCGCCGCTCCGTCCAGCCGCACTTCCGCATTCAGGACCATGTGACCGCACCCGGAGGCGGTCACATGACCACAACCCTAGAGGCGGGGATTTTGAATCCTCTTCAGTATAAAAACCTCACTCTGACACTCGCTGAGTGTCAGAGCAACACTTACCTGTTCCTGGCTCCTGCTCTTCGTGGATTGCAGTGTCTTCCTGTTTCCAGTGTCTCCTGTGTGCTGATCTCTGCCTGTTTGACTTCCCTGGCTCTCCAATCCCTGTGTACCGACCCGGCTTGCTGACCATTCTCCTATTCTTGTGACCCGTGTACCGAACCTGGCTTGTTGACTCCGAGTTGCCTTCTGATTCTGCCTGACTCCATTCCTGTGTACCGAACCGGCTTGTTGACTCCGCTACCACCGCTTCACTCCGCTGTACTACATCTTGAGGCGAACCTGGGGACCGCGACCTGCGACTCCTGGCAGCGAAGCCCACCCCGCCTTGCGGCGGTTCTTGGTGAACACCGGGGAGATCGTTAGACTCCGCACCTCAGGTAAGCCAGTGCTAATCAAGATTAGTAATATAGTATACAGAATCTTTTACAGTTTGCTCTGACCATGGATACCACAGCTAAAGATCTGTTGGAGCATTTAGTAGGAAGGATGGATAAGCAAGAAGCTAACCAAGAGCAACTTTTAAAATTCCTCAATAGTCTATCCACTCGGTTGGATGTTGTCCAGAACACCCTAGTGGCTGGTGGATCACCTGGGCCGGCAGTGGCCCCTGTACCTCAGGCCGCAGCAGCAGCTTCTTCCTCGCAGCTACGGTTACCTAACCCACCTAAGTTCGATGGAGACCCTAAAAATTGCAGAGGATTTTTAAATCAATGCTCCATACAATTCGAGCTTCTACCTGGGAACTTCCCCTCCGGAAAAACGAAAGTGGCCTATGTGATTTCGTTATTGTCCGGTCAAGCTTTAGCATGGGCTTCCCCCTTATGGGAGAGGGACGACCCCATTCTACATAACTTCAACCTCTTCTTGTCCACCTTCAAGAAAATATTTGATGAGCCAGGAAGGGTGTCCAATGCCGCTTCCGGCTTACTACGTCTCAGCCAGGGAAACCAGTCTGTGGGGCAGTATGCGGTCCACTTCAGAACCATGGCCTCTGAACTTCGCTGGAATGATGAGGCTCTAGTAGCTACATTCTGGCAGGGCCTTTCAGACCGAATCAAAGACGAGTTGGTATCCCAGGAACTCCCTACGTGTTTGGACGACATTATCTCCCTCTGTGTCAAAATTGATTTGCGTTTCAAGGAACGTAATTCCGCGAAGGAACAGTTGCGGCATAGCATGATTCGCTTGGCCCCCAACTTCCAAACCCCTGTTCTTCCCCCTGAAGAGCCCATGCAACTTGGGAGGACCCGCCTATCAGCCGAAGAGAGGGAGAGGAGATTTCGGAACAAGTTGTGTTTATATTGTGGAGAGAGTGGCCATCTTCTGAGTTCTTGTCCCAAACGCTCGGGAAATGACAGGGCCTAACGAGTTCTGGAGCTGTATCGTTGGGCCTCTTTTCTCAGTGTCAGTCAGTTCCCAATAGTAATGATTGCCTGTCTATTCCCATTTCCCTTCAGTTAGGACAAAAGACCTTCCCGCAGTCGGCTCTTCTAGATTCCGGAGCCGCAGGAAATTTTATTTCTGCCACAGTAGTTAAACAATTCGCTATTCCCACACAAGCCTTGGAACAACCCATCTCTCTGATGGCCATTGATGGGGGAAGAATCCCTGAGGGGTCCATCCTGGTACGCACTATTCCTCTTCTACTTCAGATAGAAGCACTTCATCGGGAGAAGATTTCTTTTCTAGTAATACAGAGATCTACCAACCCAGTCATCCTAGGACTTCCATGGCTTCGTGTCCACTCTCCCACCTTGGACTGGAAATCTGGTCACATATTGTCCTGGGGACAGTCCTGCTTCTCTCGCTGCCTACAGAGAGTGGTTCCCCCGAATAGTCCCAGACGTACCCAAGAATTTCCTGTGACTCTCCTGCCTGAGCCATACCAAACCTTCTCTGATGTTTTTTGTCAACAAGAGGCCACTAGACTTCCCCCTCACAGAATCTGGGACTGTGGCATTGATCTGATACCTGGTAAACCCATTCCCAGGGGCCGTGTTTACCCCCTTTCCCTCCCGGAATCTAAGGCTATGGAGGAGTACATCCAAGAAAATCTAAACAGGGGCTTCATCCGCAAGTCTGCCTCCCCAGCTGGGGCTGGCTTCTTCTTCGTAAAAAAGAAAGATGGGGGCCTCCGCCCTTGCATTGATTACAGAGGCCTGAATGCCATTACCGTTAAAAATCGGTATCTACTGCCACTGATTTCTGAATTATTTGACCGGATCAAGGGTGCCACCATCTTTTTTAAACTTGACCTCAGAGGAGCGTATAACCTTATACGCATTAAGGAGGGGGATGAATGGAAGACGGCGTTTAACACCCGAGACGGCCACTTTGAACATCTGGTCATGCCTTTCGGGCTATGCAATGCCCCAGCCATATTTCAGAGCTTTATGAATGAGCTGTTTCAAGACCTCTTGTACCAATCTGTAGTCATCTACTTGGACGACATTCTAATCTTTTCTCAAGATCTAGCATCTCATCGTACTCATGTATTGGAGGTCCTCTCTTGTATCCGAAAAAATCAGTTATTTTGCAAATTGGAGAAATGCACCTTCGAGCAGAGACAAATTCTCTTCCTGGGATATATTATTTCGGGCACCGGTCTACAGATAGATCCCACAAAATTGAAAGCCATACTTGACTGGCCCCAACCTTCGGGCCTTAAGGCCACTCAACGCTTCCTAGGATTCTCCAACTATTATCGTCAATTTATCAAGGGGTACTCCTCTCTCGTGGCTCCCATCACAGCATTGACCCGCAAATCTGCTGATGCTGGTATTTGGTCCTCTGAGGCTATCCAAGCCTTTATATTATTAAAGTCTCTCTTTTCATCTGCACCCATTCTTCAACAGCCAGATTGTTCTCGTCCCTTTGTCCTGGAGGTAGATGCCTCTTCTGTTGGCACAGGAGCCGTACTATCACAGCGAGGTCCTTCTAGAAAACTTCATCCCTGCGGATTCTTTTCCCGTCGCTTTTTACCTGCTGAGAGGAATTATGGGATTGGCGACAAAGAGCTCCTGGCCATCAAATTGGCTCTCTCCGAATGGAGACATTTACTAGAAGGAGCGCAATTCCCTATCACCATATATACCGACCATAAGAATTTGCTTTACTTACGCACTGCTCGATGTCTAAACCCTCGACAAGCAAGGTGGTCCTTATTCTTCTCACGCTTTGATTTCAACATCACTTTTCACTCAGGATCTAAGAATACGAAGGCAGACGCCTTATCTCGCTCTTTTGATCCAGCTGACATGGAATCCTCGGAAGATAATAAATTCATTGTAAATCCATGTCAAGTATTGGCAGCTACACACCTGAAAAAGGGTTGTCCTCCAGGCAAAACATTCATCTTGCCACATCTACGCACCCGGCGCCTTCACTGGGCTCATCACTCACTCTTCTCAAGACCTGGGACTTATTGTCCCGAAGCTACTGGTGGCCTTCCTTGCTGGAGGATGTGAAGGGATTTGTTGCTGCTCGTTCCAAATGTGCTCAACACAAGACCTCTAGGAAGAAGCCTTATGGATGCTTGCTCCCATTACCCATTCCTGATTACCCTTGGTCACAGATCTCCATGGATTTTGTCACGGACCTTCCCCCTTCCAAATCCTGTACTGTAGTGCTTGTGGTCACGGATCGCTTCTCTAAAACAGCCCACTTTATTGCTCTCAAAGGCCTTCCTTCTTCCTCCTCCTTAGCCGATATTTTTATTAAAGAAATATTTCGCCTCCATGGCTGTCCTCAACATAGTGTCTCCGATAGGGGATCACAATTCATATCAAAATTTTGGCGGTCTTTTTGCAATAAATCCGGGATTAAGCTTGACTTCTCTTCCGCATATCATCCCCAGTCCAATGGGGCTACTGAGAGAACCAACCAAGAATTAGAGAAGTTTCTAAGAATATTTATCTCTAGTAACCAAGACAACTGGGTGGACCTTCTCCCTTGGGCCGAGTTCGCCCATAACAACCATTTTCATGAGGCCATCTCTAACTCCCCCTTTTTTGTTCTGTATGGCTGCCATCCTAGACTACCCACCTTCTCTCAAGTCTCATCTTCTGAAGTTCCAGCAGTGGACTCTCTGGTTCGTAACTTCTCTGATATTTGGGAACAAACCAAGACAAACTTAAAACAAGCAACTACTCGTTCCAAAAAATTCTACGATAAAAGGAGAAGAATGACTCCAAGTTTTGTAGTTGGTGACAGGGTATGGCTATCCACCCAGAACATTCGTTTAAAGGTTCCCAGTAAAAAATTTGCTCCCAAGTTTATTGGCCCATTTGCTATATCTGAGATTATTAATCCCGTAGCCTTTAGATTGAGTCTGCCTCCCTCCTTACGCATACCCAATGTCTTCCATGTCTCCTTGTTAAAACCGATGGTAACCAACAGATTCTCCACCTCATCCAGAACTCCTCCTCCTGCTGTGGATCGGGATCAAGTTGAATACGAGATTAAAACTATCCTAGATTCTCGTAAAGTTCAAGGTGCCATACAGTTCTTGGTGGATTGGAAGGGTTGCGGCCCTGAGGAGCACTCATGGGTAAGAGCCATTGACCTACATGCTCCCCGTCTACTTAAATCCTTCCATAAAAAATTTCCTTTGAAACCCTTTTAGGTGTTCGGAGTCCACCTTTATGGCAGGGGGTACTGTCACGGACTTACCTGATCCCCGCCGCTCCGTCCAGCCGCACTTCCGCATTCAGGACCATGTGACCGCACCCGGAGGCGGTCACATGACCACAACCCTAGAGGCGGGGATTTTGAATCCCCTTCAGTATAAAAACCTCACTCTGACACTCGCTGAGTGTCAGAGCAACACTTACCTGTTCCTGGCTCCTGCTCTTCGTGGATTGCAGTGTCTTCCTGTTTCCAGTGTCTCCTGTGTGCTGATCTCTGCCTGTTTGACTTCCCTGGCTCTCCAATCCCTGTGTACCGACCCGGCTTGCTGACCATTCTCCTATTCTTGTGACCCGTGTACCCGAACCTGGCTTGTTGACTCCAAGTTGCCTTCTGATTCTGCCTGACTCCATTCCTGTGTACCGAACCGGCTTATTGACTCTGCTACCACCGCTTCACTCTGCTGTACTACATCTTGAGGCGAACCTGGGGACCGCGACCTGCGACTCCTGGCAGCGAAGCCCACCCCGCCTTGCGGCGGTTCTTGGTGAACACCGGAGAGATCGTTAGACTCCGCACCTCAGGTAAGCCAGTGCTAATCAAGATTAGTAATATAGTATCCAGAATCTGTTACAGAAGTTCATAGAACACAGGTTCGATTGTCAATTTTAATGGTTTAAATTTAACTTTGTTTAATATACTAAAGTATAGACCTACATCTCTATAAAGGATTAATAAAAGGCTAGTGTTTCCATCACTTTCAATTAGCCATCGTAAATCGGCACCTATAGTCAGGGGAGGGATGGCAAATTTACCCACAAACTTCATCCCTGTAACTTTTTCTCCAAAATATGAACACAATACATGTTTTATATTCTTCTCACCTTCTCAAATGCAGGTGTAGGAGAAGTGGATGGTACCAGAAGGAGGAAGCCATGACTCTGATTTTAATTTGTGACAACCCATGTTTTCCAGTGGTAGCCTGCCACCACAAGACAATGGCTGGCATAAGCAGAAAAAAGCATATGATCTCCTGGTTTCATTATTTTAAATTAATGGTTTTTTTAATTAGTTTTGACTTGTGCATATTTTTTATATTAAATATATTAATTTTTTTGCGCTACCTATCTGATTGACTTCTTTTATTTTACAAATAGTAGATCACATTAAATATAGAGATACTCATGGTCAATAATGTACCTTTTGTACATACTTTAGTGAGAGCTATGCAGATACCTGTACAGTACTTTCCGCCAAAATATACACAAAAGTCACTATTGCAATTGTTTCTCAGTTGACTAATTGAATGAATTAACAAGACAATAGATAGCAAGGACATGTGGGAAGAGTTTCAAAAAATATGGAATGTATATGAGCACAATTGAAAACCATGTCATAAAATCACTTTTGAACCAGCTTAGAAATTAACCATTTCCCAGTACATAGAATGCTTTATGACTTGCTATTTGAGCTACAATAGATTAATCATTTTGACGATTATGTACTATATCTAATGACTGATTGTTATTTTCTGTTGAATTCATGTATGACAGTGTGAATATTTTATGGAACCTTGTAATGTAATCTCTACCTGTGCTTTGCTAAATTACATGAGTCTGAAACCTATGCAAGTGTCAATATCTGTTGAAATTAGCCAGACCAAGGATAGATAAGGATCTTGGAGGAGCTCGAAGCCCAAAGTTGTAAACCATGTAGCAAAGCAGAAGGAGCAGAGCCCTGTGAATATTCCGATCTCAGGACATCCCTAGTTCTCATGAATATTGCTTCATCACACAAAATGATGAGCTGCGAACATAGCAAATCTAGCTATTTCATATACACATCCATTACATGCTTACAGAAAAAAACAATTCTATCCCACACATTGATGCAAGCATTTAATGTACTATAAATGCTAGCTTATGTGTCTGGTGCAAAAATGCATCATATGCGCTACCTGGTAGATTCACGAGGCTACTTTGTACCTCTGTTCACTTCAATGTCAATTAGCTATCAGATACACCATGTCAAATGTGTCATACACAGAATATTACACTGGACTCGGATAAAAAGACATACTGTAAAATTGTACTACACTGTATTACAGATGCTGGGCTATGGCTGTGTCTGGCACAAAAAATCTGCTATGTGTCACCTAATATTGCACCAGAAGACTGACGAGGCTTCAGTTCAGTGTCATTTATCAGATACACTATGCCAAATGCAACATACATGGAACATAACAGTAGACTAAGGTAAGTAAGACACACTGTAATATTGTAGTTGGTTCCTACACAAAACACAACAAACAAGTACACTAAGGTAGATCCGTTGTACACATCTCAATCTAGCAAAAGGCCATTCTGAAAATAGTTTCTGAATTTGGAACAAACTTGTATTTTTAAATGTTATTTTTGTCCAAAAAATTTTAATTAAAAATGAACCTATAAATAACAAATTGCACTTTATAAAGGATTCCGTATATCATAAAACATATTTCTGAATAACCTTCTTGTTTGAACACTTAATATAAAATTTGGAATTAATTCACCAAAAATTAAAATATCGCAAGTGAACTTACACATTGTAGATCCATTGGAGACCCATTCATCACTATTCCACAATTCACACATCAGTAAGCATTCATCTATATGCAGGGGTCGAAGTGTGAAATTAGGAGTGCTGGTATGGAAGTGCAAAGAGAGTGGCGTGGATCCAGAGTGCCACCAAGGCCCCCCGAAGCTTTAGGTTTTGATTGTGTGAAATTCATTTTAATTTTTTGTTTTAACATTATATAGTATAATATTAAACATATTAAATTATGTAAATTTATCCTCCCTGTGTCTCCTTTCTCCCCCATGTCTGCTTAATATCGTCTTGTTTCTACATCTCTCAATGTCTTTGCTGTGTTTCCTTACTTCTTCCTATGTACTTCATATGTCCCTTCTCCTTTCCCTTATCAGTGTGTCCACACTCCCCCCATGTACTCCTTCCCCACTTTCACTCCCCACCTGCTTCCCTCTCTGTCCTATTTACCCCTTTGCACCTCTCACTACCTTCCATCCATACCCCCTGATCCTGTCTAACTATACCTATATGTTGCATCTTAGGGAATTTGGTCACAAAATGCAAACTAATTCTAACCCACAATAATCCAAAGCAACCTGGGATTAGCACTCTCCATTAGAGTGGAAAAAATATGTTATACATTTGTTTGGGTGATTACTTATACTGGAGCGCTAGACACCCTAGTCTAGCAGTGAGGAGTAAAGTTTGAAATTTGAAACTGCAATACAACAAACACTCTCAGGTGTGTAACTCAGCACCTTATACATAAACAGTCATTTTAAAACAAAATACAGTTCAGTGCACCTATCCTATAAAAAAGACTTCTAATTCTTCCCGTTTGATATATGCACATGCAAGTTTTTGGTAGCACCCCTCAGGTAATTTATTACAGGAAAATATGGATTTATATGAACGAGGGTATTCCCCACAATCAGTGCGATAGAACTTTCGCTTTTTTCTCAAACTACTGGTACAGATCAGAGGACTATGGATCAATAGCAAAATTGCAATGAGCGGGCGCAATTCAAAATACCAAGGTGGTGTGTTACACTTTCTCTATGTATGATATTCTCCTTCCTCTACAGGAAGCATGGAACAGCTGGGGACCCTGTGACATCACAAAGTAGTGTAAGGGGTTAATTTTAGGAGGGGATCACTGCTACCTTATCCTTGGAAGTAGGGGAAGCCAATTAACATCAATTGTTCTCCTTAGAACTAGTCCAGACGTTCTGTCTGCATCCCAGCAGGGGGCTTCTGGGAAAGGACAGCTCATCTTCACTGCCCTGTCCAAACCCCCTAGTCCTGCACTGACCAATGGTTAAGAAGAATAGACCCATGGGTTTGCCCAGGGAGGGGAAAGACTGTGGAAATTAGACCTGAGATATAAGGAACGACTCCAGGGGGGGAAGGGTGTTCATTCTGGGATTTCATTCATGAAGGTGCAAGATCTAGTTTTGAGTTGTTGTTCTCTAACTAGAGTCTATATATGCAGCTGAGAGAGATCCATGGGTCGTGAAGTCTGGACAGCCAGGTGACTATATCTCCTTAAGCTATTGGGGTAATGGACAGATAATGTGGTAAACCTGCCTGGCATTTATTTACTGTGTGAACATAATATTCTAGTGTTGTTTGTATGACAATAAATATACTGTTATATTTTTATAACTACATTTGCCTGAGTGACCATATGAATCCTAGAAGGTACTGGATAGACTTCCCTGGCATAGTGAGGCACCCGTGGGTGGCCAGCCAGCATGATGTGGGTAGCATTGGGCCAGATAAACCTGATATCTTCACAACCACCTTGACATCTGCCGGCTACCGCAGTCTTCACCGCTCTGACGCTGTCCTTCTTTCTTCTTCTTCTTTCTTCCGTCCGTCGTCCTTTTCTGTCTGGTGTCTTCTTTTTCTTCTTTACCGAGCTCTTCTTCGCTTGCCTCTAGTCACACAACACAACCCATGCTGCACAGGACGGCTATATAATAGTTGTCCCATGGCCGCAGAGTGGTGACATGGCAAGCCCCGGCTGGCCCACACAGCTAAAAATTCAAATGGCTGGGGGTGAGCCCTGATTTGCACACCATCCCGGCCATCGATTGGCTGACAGCGAATCACTACTAATTCACTGTCACCAGTGCTGGGTGACACAAGAAGAAAAGAAAACTTACCTGCCTTCTGCCACTCAGGTAAGTCCCTCGCCGGGTGCCTCCTCACACCTACATGTGCATATTTACATGTAATATGCTTTATTTGTGCCTAGACGGAGTAAGGAATTTAGTTGAAATTACTGGGGAATTACTGGTTTCAGCCACCTCTAAAGTGGATTAAGTGTTGGTCCATTTAAACATCTTAACAGGAATGTCTTTCCATATATGCCATCTCCACCTCTTCCAGATAATTTAAATACCCCTTCCTGCTAAACCAAATTTTATTTTTCACAGTCAGATGCCAACTCTAACGCATCATCACACCTATCCCATCAGTGGTGTGCAATGTTCCTATTTATTCAGTTTCATTCATCATAATGCACAAAATGTTATCAATTCACGAGAACCTCAAAGTGTTAAATCCAAAGTCTTAACATGTTTTAGTAAATCAAGACTAGAGATTTATTAACGTTAATTGCATGTTTGATCTAAGGACGGTGGTAAGCAGAGGGATCTACCCAATAGGGATTACCCACTTTATTTAATCTTTCTTTGTAGAGTACATGGGTTGCAGGGGGGTGGTCGTGTACCACTTTCCTCTGTTCCACACCATGGATGTCTTTTATATCTGACCATCATTTAGTCAGCATGTCTCTCTATCTGCATTTGGTGAGTCACACTTTTCTTACCGAGTTCCACTCATTCACTCAGCCATAGCATCCTTACTATTTATAATTTCCAAGGAAAGTCCCAGGTATTAAAGAACTGTCCATGGAAATGTCTTTTTTTTCAATATGAATTAACTGCAAAATAAAACTTCTCTGTCGCTGCTTAGATGCAATTTCTACCATGCATTTATTTTGTTTGTCCTTTATAAATATTTATTGAGTAATAGTATTTAAAATGTAAAAAGTATAATCAAGTTCAGTAAACATGACATGATGGAGTTGTAGTGATCATAGGTCTGCTAGGGCAATACCCAACATAACATATATCGGTGCATCCTCAGATCAGCTATGTGTCCCTGTAAACTACGTATAATGTTGGCAACTGTGCACGTCTATATGCTGAAAATATACCCTAGCTCCTACAGTGTAGAAATTATACAGAATAGTACATTGATATACATGTGCATACAGTTAAAGTAATGCTATATTGGTTAATTATGGAATGCTGATTACTAGTCTGTTAGCTGGATCTTTCTGAATTTATTAAGAACAGGATTTTGATTTAAATGAGTATAGTACATATTACTACATATGAATTACTATTAGGTTCCATATTATATAATTAATATATTTAAACTCCATGGCTGCCTTTAAAGTTACTGTTGGGGCTATATTTACTAAACTGCGGGTTTGAAAAGTGGAGATATTGCCTATGGCAACCAATCAGATTCTAGCTTTCATTTATTTAGTGCATTCTACAAAATGACAGCTAGAATCTGATTGGTTGCTATAGGCAACATCTCCACTTTTTCAAACCCGCAGTTTAGTAAATATACCCCTTGGTCTTTTTCTTTATTAGCTGCAGGTTCCATACACAAAAATTGCACTGTCTTCAGATGCTCAGCAATTCTGCCTTGAGAGCTGCTATTAAACTGCCCCACAGAATAAACACCGGCTCCTTGTGCCTTGAATAGTCACATCAGCTACAAGAACACATATTCTTTCTGTATATATATATATAAAAGAGGTTTGTTTGTTTCTTTGTTTGTTTGTTGGCGAATATCTTCCACAGCTCTCAAAGTAAAGCTGCAGAATCTTACATAGTTATTTAGTATCGAAAAAGTAATCTATTAGACGACATAGCAACAAAGCGACAGAGAGACAAATATTGAAAGCATTATTTTTGGGTTGTAAACAATTGTTTGACTGCTGGAAGGAAATCTCGCCACAACACGACATAACGACAACACGACATTGTCTAAATAGCATTATTGGCCTATTTACTAAATAATTTGCTTATCTAAAAATACTGCTACATATTACAAATCAGACCCGCGCAACGCGGGGTGACCCTGCTTGTAAACAGTAAACTGTGTGTTTAAAACATCTTCTATATGGACAGAAAATACAGAAAAATGCAATCTAATATTTATACAGTAAAATGATATCTCCTCACATCTTACATGAAATAAATATAATTGTGTGATGATAAAACTAGTCAAAAAATATTTAGTAACTGAAACACTGATAAGTGAATGGCTTCAAAGCAAATTTGGTGAGAGACAACACAGAAAAACATAAATGTAAAACTTACAATAGATATAGCCAGTGCTCTAAAAAATCTATTTTTAGATATCAAGATTATATAAGATTAGTCCAATAAAGAGGGCAGAACCAAAAGGTGAAAATGAGTATCAAAACTTTATTTTAACACATGAAAATGACATATAAAAATAACACCTAAATACAGATATACATTAATCATAAAACATGTTTCTGGATCTCTGACTATAATCCCAATACAAATCACTTCTGTGGCAATACTTATGCATATGCTGTATAATCTTGTTACAGTTGTTTTAATGGGATGGATTCAGTTGTTTTGATTATTTTCATTACTCTAAATCGTTCTTAAACTTAGTTAGGACCACTGAAAATCAAACGTATGCAGTCTCTTTCATAGGGGCATATTCAATTGTTGCCGTTTCCTGCGGCGTTAAAAGTATTACCGTTATTACGGTAATACCAAGCCGGATTTCGGCTTGCAGCTCAGGGAGCTGAAATCCAGCGTTAAAGGTATCGTAATATCGGTAATTACGCACACTATTACCGTAATGACGGTAATAGTGCGCACGCCGCATTACTTTTTTGTGTAACGCCAACAATTGAATATGCCCCATAATGTTATCATACTGTAATCACTTTTTTATCCTCCAGAAATCAAAGAAATGTACATAATAATAAACTCTTTTATGAATTGGCGAGTATAATAAGATAAGACTTCCTCCAGTTAGTAGAAAATAATATCAATCCTTACCCAGATCCTGGGAAAGCAACTCTTTTCTAAAGTACTACAGAGTCTCCTCTAGCGCCCCAAACGAAAGTGCCGAGGGGTATACTTACCCAGCTTCTGGGAACGTGAGCTCAAATATAACCAAAGCTCAGACTCTACAGCAGCGATACTCCCTTCGGTGGCCACCCATACAGTAGGATTTCCTCCAGTTTGAATCGGAAGGTACACAGTTATTCACCAGCACAATCGGATATATTCCTTGGGAAACAAGATACAATAAGCGATTCAGTGGTCCATTAGGCAATAAAGAGGCAATGATGTGTTATTCTTCTCCATATAGCACTGCTACTGACGTGTTTTGCTCCAAAGGGTACTTTCTCAAAGGATTTTTTTATATATGTTTTTTATGTGTTAAAGTAAAGATTTGATACTCATTTGCAGCTTCCGGTTTTGCCCTCTGTATTGGACTAATCTTCTTATTACTTTTTAAATATCATTGAGTACACATTTATATTTATTGGTCTATTTAGTGATTGATCGATTATTAGATTTTTTAGAGCACTGTTTTTTTCTAAGTTTTACAACAGTAAAAGTAAGTGAGACAGGCATAAAATCAGTGTAGTATTCTTTAAATAAAAATGGTATTGAAATAAGCAGACTGATCAGGTGCCTGATTTGTATATGTTTCCGCAACACTAATTTACAACACTTTACAACAGTAAAAGTAAGTGAGACAGGCATAACCTCAGTGTAATATTCCTTAAATAAAAATTGTATGGAAATAAGCAGACTGATCAGGTGCTTAATTTTTCTATGTTTCCACAACACTCATTTCTACTCCTGAAGAAGACCCTCACCAGCACGTCATCAGCGGTGTTTCTGCCACAATAACAGTACAATTCTGTATTTTTTCACTGTGTGACTAAAGCAAGTGTCACACAAGCTTTTCACTCCATGTTTACTGCACAGCATCTAATTGCTCCAAATTAAATTTTTTCGAGTACGTTTCAAAACGTTTTCCAGCAAATCTATACTCCAAAAGGTACTATCGCTTATCTCATAGGACATAGGACATATTCAACTGCTGTTGACATGGAACTCTTCTTCTATTCAGCCTTCAAAGTTCTCATTTGAGTATTTGCTACAACCACCAAAATAAGACTGTATGACCTGTGGAAACAATATTTCAGCCACCAGGGTAAAGAATCACATTGTATTTTCTTGAGCTATAAGTCACATGAAATAAAATTGTACACACTGAAAATCTCCCATGTATTCCCAGCCTTAAACAGTACGTGTTGTCTGTTTGCACCCTGCAGACTTAACATCTACTGTATGTTTGATTCTGTGGAACAACATGGAAAGCCGTAACCAAACGTCAGTGACGGAATTCATCTTTCTGGCCTTTGCAAAATCCACCAAATACCCAGCTCTGCTCTCCATCATTTTCCTGCTCATCTACTTAGTCATTATTCTTGGGAATATAATAATGATTTTGGTGATAAAAGTTGACCCTCAGCTCCACACACCAATGTATTTTTTTGTTTTAATCTTGTCCTGTCTAGACATATGTTATACTACAACCGTAGTCCCTCAGACTCTGTGCAACTTATTGAATAGCAGACATAGTATCTTATATCATAACTGTGTCACCCAAATGTTCTGTATGGTTATTTTTGGAGCAGTGCAAATGTTAATAATAACGGTGATGGCATATGACCGCTATGTTGCCATAAGTAACCCTCTGCGTTATAAAACTGTAATGAGATGGGCTACATGCACAATGCTTCTAGGCATAACATGGACAACTAGCTTTATGATAGCATTTGTAGTAGTTTATTCTGTGTTCAGGCTCCCGTTTTGTGGCAAACCTGAGATTGACCATTTCTATTGTGATGTGGGACAGGTTTTACTCTTGACCTGTTCCAATACACAAAGCCATAGGATAAGTGAGATCATCACCTTCCTTGCTGGGCTTGGCTTGTTTACCATCCCATTTCTTCTCCTGGTTACGTCCTATATGTATATTATTTCTGCTATTATGAAAATCCGCACAAATGAGGGCCGACGGAAGGCCTTCTCCACCTGTTCATCCCACCTCACTGTGGTTATAAGTGAATATGCTTGTCTTGGATTTATTTATTTCCGTCCAGTTACAGCTTATTCAATGGATAAGGACAAGGTATTTGTAATGACATTTACATATGTCACTCCTATATTAAACCCTGTCATCTACACCATTAGAAACAAAGCTGTTAAAAAAGGATTCAGGAAATTAATATCCACTAAGTTGGTTTGAAGTTTCAGAAATTATAGTCTGCCATATTTATTGTTACTTAGACTTTTCTTTTCTTTTTTTTGTGTACTATATCAAGTGTCCAGTTATTATATCAAGTGTCCAGCAATGTGACTGGAGACTTTTCAGAACACTGCCACCCCTACTGTATCTGTTTCAGCAATGACAATGAACAATGACACTGACACTGTAGACTGGCAAGAACACTGCCACCTCTTCTGTTTCTGTGTGAGCTATGGCACAGAGCAATGTGATTGGAGACTTTGCAGAACACTGCCACCACTATTGTTTCTGTTTCAGCAATGACAATGAACAATGGCACTGACACTGTAGACTGGCAAGAACACTTCCACCTCTCCTGTTTCTGTGTGAGCTATGGCACAGAGCAATGTGATTGGAGACTTTGCAGAACACTGCCACCACTATTGTTTCTGTTTCAGCAATGACAATGAACAATGGCACTGACACTGTAGACTGGCAAGAACACTTCCACCTCTCCTGTTTCTGTGTGAGGTACGGCACAGTACAATGTCACTGGAGTCTGCCAAGAATACTGCCACCCTTCCTCTTTCTGTTTCATCAATGACGCTGCCCAACTACACTTGAGACTGCCGAGAACCCTTCTTCCCCTTCTGTGTCTGTCTGTAAAATGGCGCCCGATCTCCGTGGAGGGGCGGTACTTATAGAATCCAAAACTCACAAAATCTGACAACTCAACAATAACATTTTGCCTCATTTATAGTTCCAAGGGCGCACGAAAGTACAGAGCCGGCTCGGTTTGGTATCCAGATCTGCTAAGTTCGGGGGGGCTCCGAGTATTTCTAGTTATTAGGAAGTTTAAAGCCAATGACACCATAGCCAACCTTCCTGAAAAGAGAAAACTTTATCTAAGTTTACAGTGTATTAGTGTTCGAATGTTGGAGAAAGCACCTCGATCAACTGCCAAACAAATTCAAGTAACATTCAGACATACAACGATCAGCCACAACATAAAAAAACCACCGGTCTAATATTGTGTAGGCCTCCCTCGTGCCAACAAAACAGCTCTAACCCGTCAAGGCGTGTACTCCTCAAAACCTCTGAAGGTGTTCTGTGGTATCTGGCACCATGACGTGAGCAGCAGATCCTTTAAGTCCTGTAAATTGCGAGGTGGGGCATCCATGGCTCTAACTTGTTTTTCCAGCACATCCCACAGATGCTCAATCAGATTGAGTTCTGGGTAATTTGGAGGCCAAGTCAATACCTTGAAATCATTGTCATGTTCCTCAAACCATTCCTGAATACTTTTTACAGTGTGGTAAGGTGCATTAACCTGCTGAAAAAGGCCACTGCCATCAGGTAATATAGTTGCCATGATGGGGTGTACATGGTCTGTAACAATGTTTAGGTAGGTAGTACTTGTAAAAAAATTACATCCACATGAATGCCAGGAACCTAGGTTTCCCAGCAGAACATTGCCCAGAACATCACACTGCCTCTGCCGGCTTGCCTTCCTCCCATAGTGTATCCTGGTGCCATCTCTTCCTCAGGTAAACGACGCACACGTACCCAGCTGTCCACATGAAGAAAACGTGATTCATCAGACCAGGTCACCTCTTTCATTGGTCCAGGGTCCAGTTCTGGTGCACACATGCCCATTGTAAGCACTTTTGGCAGTAGACAGGGGTCAACATGGGCACTCTGCAGCTGTGCAGCCCCATATGCAGCAAGCTGGAATGACTGGTGGGTTCTGACACCTGTCTATCATAGACAGCATTAACTTTTTCAGCAATATGTGCTACAGTAGCTCTTCTGTGTGATTGAACCAGATGCCCCCCCCAACCCCTCATTGAGACTTGGGCGTCCATGACCCTGTGGCCGGTTCACTGATTGTCCTTCCTTGGATCATGATCATTGTATATGGTAAGAGGACCAAGATGGTCCCACAGCGAAGAGAAAGACATAAGACAGCCCAACTGGTGCTTGCCAAAACATACCTGAACAAGTCAAATTCCTTCAAGGAAAAAGTTTTGTGGACAGATGAGACCAAGTCAGAGCTATTTGGTAAAGCACATCGTTCCTATGTTTACAGAAAGCTAAATAAATAGGAAACCTGCCCTACAGTCAAACATAGAGGAGGTTCAGTGAATTTTTTGGGTTGCTGTGCTGCTTCTGGCACTGGGTGTCTTGAACGTGTGAACGGCATCATGATCTCATGATCTCTGGAGATTACCCGGCCATTTGGAGTGCAGGGAGTAGGGCTAACAAAGGAAGCCCACTGGTGCAAATCCGGGAAGGAGAGACATAGGGTGCAGGACACCAGGGATGGAGAGTCATTTTTGCAGGCAGTGACAAGTCTGAGATAGAGACCAAAAGTGATAGGGGAAAAACCACATAGTATTTTTAACTTACATTGATTCCAGCCAGAGAAGAGGGCTAGACAGAGAAAAAGTAGCAAAGTCTGCAGACAAGTGCTGAAACCATTGTAAGTAAGCAGTGGTGGATCGAGAGTGGGTGGTAATAGTGGCACAATCACAATCAGAATGGCCGGACAGGATTCTCTACCTGCCTGTCAGCCGCTGGGAACATCAGTATAGTGAGCTACCGCTAGACGCCCACTGCTTCTGTTAGCAAAAAAGAGGGTAGAGCACAAATCTCCACCCCCCCCCTTCCCCCAAAAAAGAAAAAAATTCTAAGTCCGCTCCTGTAAGTGAGGGACATGTTTTACAAGGGACCTGTGCCACTTACACTTCGGGTGAGCCTAGTGAAGATCTATTGCTGTGGACATTGAGATATGATGACATTCAGCCTCACCCATTACTCATGTGAGGCACTTTTCTTCAACATCCCCTGGAATTGTTTAAGTAATGATACCCTCCCAGAATATTCAACAGTTCGATGTTCTGGCAGGTTCACCCATATACATATTAATATCCATAGTATTTAATAGAATAAAAGAAAATAATATGTTTTTTTAATCCTGATTACTTGGATAGTAAGAAAATATTAAAATGTATAAAAACCAAATCAATAACATGATTGTGTAATAATCGTGCAATAGAGTGAGTTAAAAGGGCAGTGACAAACTGCTATACTTTGCTGTCTGTATTTACAGTTTTGTTAATAAAAACTTTTATTTGTATATCATTCAAGGCTCTATGTGGTTTGTCACCTATATATTCAATTAGTGTTATGACTCTGCCTATATTTTGTATGTGGCAGCAGTACCTCAAATCCACCAAAGATGCTGCTGTTCTGCCCCTCCCACCATGCCAACAGGCTGACCAGGCTGCAGGGCGCTGGGTCGGGGGGGGGGGGGAGGGTTAAGTGAAAAAAAATTCCTTTTTTTTGGGCCGATTCAACCCACCCGCCCCCCACCCCCCCCAAAAAAATCCTACCTTATGGGCTCCACCCCTGTGTATGGAGTCCACCTATGACTCCATACACGGTCAGTGACAGGCTCAGCTCCAATAAGCAGAAGATGGCAGGCGGCAGCTAACAGCAAATTATAAGCTGTCAGCTGCAGTCAGTGCGGGCGTGTGGTCACGTGAGATGTTAACATCTCACGAGATCACACTAAGCAGAAAGACCGTGCCCGCACTGAAAGAACAGTCACCGCCGGATGCCAGAGCAAACAGAAGAGGAGATCTTGGCAGGTAAGTAAAAGATAGAGTAAAGATCAATATGGGCTGCCCAGGGAGTGCTAATAACTGGGGGGGCCCTCAGGCACAAATAATTACTGGGGGGGCCCTCAGGCACAAATAATTACTGGGGGGGCCTCAGGCACAAATAATTACTTGGGGGGAGGCTCAGGCACAAATAATTACTGGAGTTGGCCTCGGGCACAAATAATTACTGGAGAGGGCCTCAGGCACAAATAATTACTGGGGGGGCCTTAGGCACAGATCATGACTGGGTGGGCCCTCCGGCACAGATCTTGACTGGTGGGGCCCTCAGGCACAGATCATGACTGGGGGGGGGGGGCAGTGGCACAAAGGGCCTCAGGCACAGATCATCACGGGGGGCGCAGTGGCACAGAGGCACAGATCATCACCGGGGGGGCAGTGGCACAGATCATGACTGGGGGTGAGATAATAGGCTAATAGGCTGAGTGGCTTTACTTATTATTCTCTATGGGCGGGCAGTGGCACATATCATGACTCGGGGGCTGGGGGGGGGATAAACTGCAGGGGGATAAATATTTTTCTCTATATGGGGGCCAGAGATGAGATCATGACTCGGTGGGGGAATAAGCTGCAGGGGGCATACAAATTATAATTTGGCTAAGGGCTGGGGGGGTTAATTAACTGACTGTCAGGGGTTGGTCGATGTTTGTATATGATTATAAATAATTTTCATATCTTTTATTATCTATATATGCCTGTACTAAGGGGTTGTTTTATTTGGTCATATCGGAGTGTTGTGTTTGAACAAGCAAGAGAGAACATCAGTTAGTCTACATTGCAAGATCAGGTAAGAGAGATCAGCGCAATCTGTCTAACTTTGAATGTGGATTTTTACTTCAGTGACATTTTAATGTGTTTTCAAACTAATGTGGGTCTGATTCATTAATGTAAGTAATTAAAAACATAAGTAAGTTTTCACCTGGACAAAACCATGTTACAATGCAAGGGGTACATATTAGTTTATTATTTTGCACATAAGTTAAATACTGGCTGTTTTTTCATGTTACACACAGATACTTGCTAGCTTTATGTTTACGCTGCAATTTAAAGAGGTTAAGTTGATCTAGGACATGCCCTACCCTAACAATAAACATGCCCCCACCTTTTAAATTTACCTCCAATGCAACATGGTTCTGCCCAGGTGCAAATTTACAATTTTTTTGGGCTTTCCTTTCCTTAATGACTCACGCCTGTGTGTTTTATGTATTAATCAATAGTTTAGAATTGTGTGTGTATATTAGAGATGGTCACTGACCCCCGTGTTTTGGTTTTGGATTCGGTTTTGGATCTGGATTACTGTCGTGTTTTGGTTTTGGTTTTGGTTTTGCAAAACCGCCATTTGCGTGTTTTGGTTTTGGTTTTGGTTTTGTTTGGTTTTGTTTTGCTATTTTGTTGGAAAATACATGTTTTTGTGCCTAAAATAACCCAATTTAGTGCTCCAACTGTTTTAGAGATAAGTAATCTAATTGTTGAGGTAATAAACTGTTTTATTCTTCGTTGGTAGGCCTTCATTTATTCTACACACAAAACAGATTGTCTTCCTCTCCATCTATGCATATTGACAATGCAGCCATCGTCTTTGGATGTATATTACACCCTACACTTATAGTTAAATATGTAAAGAAATGGAAAAAGACAGTTTGATTTCTGTCTCTCAAGGCCCCCCTCCACTTGTATAAAATACCAAAAAATTCAGCCATTATAGACTGTACAATATTAATTGACATGGAGAAAGCCAGTTTGGTTTCTGTGTCTCTAGGCCCCACCTCCACTTGTATAAAATACCAAAAAATCCAGCCGTTATAGACTGTACAATATTAATTGACATGGAGAAAGCCAGTTTGGTTTCTGTCTCTCTAGGCCCCCCTCCACTTGTATAAAATACTAATAAATTCAGCCGTTATATACTGTACAATATTAATTGACATGGACAAAGGCAGTTTGGTTTCTGTCTCTCTAAGCCCCCCTCCACTTGTATAAAATACTAATAAATTCAGCCATTATATACTGTACAATATAAATTGAAATGGACAAAGGCAGTTTGGGGTATCTGTCTGCATCAGATCCTCTCTCCACTAGGAGTAAAATAGAAAACTATTCAGCCGTTATATAATCTAGAATATAAATAGAAATTGAGAAAGGCAATTTGGTATCTGTCTGCATCATAATCATCAACATCATCATTAGCGCCCTCGTCGCCTACACAAATCTCCCCCTCATCCTCTTCTAATTCCAAAGTGGCATCCTCAATTTGGGTATCACCGGCTACACTCGGGCTATTAAGGCACACATCAGCAGAATGCTCATGATTAGACATCCCACTGTTGGATGGACTCTCCACAGGGATTGTTGTCATTTGTGAATCAGAGCAAATATTCTCCTGTAATGCCTCACTGTTATCTTGCAGCTCGGCTTTGACGCGTAACAGTAGTTGTGCACCAATTGTAGGCTGGGTAACTTTTTGGGATCTGCCACTAATAGCCAAAGGTGAAGGCCTCATTCTCTCTTTGCCACTGCGTGTGTAGAATGGCATGCTTGCAAATTTTTTTTTATCGTTACTTAACTTTTGCTCAGTTACACTTCTTTTTCGCTTCAATACAGTAAATTTTTTTCTGGTTTTTGTTTTTTGCACTAATTTGAAAACACTCTGTTGTTTGACATCGCCTTGGCCAGATGACGTACTGGGAACACTAACATCAGGACTGGTGACAGAACCTGGTTGCTCATTCAGATCATATGTGGACTGCTTTGAATCCATTCTGAGCGCAAACCACTGGGGAGTGCTAAAAATTATTTGGTAGATACTGCTGACAGATATGACTTTTGACAGACAGAAATATTAATGCACAATTAGGGAGGACACCCCAAAAGCACTGAGGAGTGCTAAAAATTATTTAGTAGATACTGCTGACAGATATGACTTTTGACAGCCAGAAATATTAATGCACAATTAGGGAGGACACCCCAAAAGCATTGAGGAGTGCTAAAAATTATTTAGTAGATACTGCTGACAGATATGACTTTTGACAGCCAGAAATATTAATGCACAATTAGGGAGGACACCCCAAAAGCACTGAGGAGTGCTAAAAATTATTTAGTAGATACTGCTGACAGATATGACTTTTGACAGCCAGAAATATTAATGCACAATTAGGGAGGACACCACAAAAGCATTGAGGAGTGCTAAAAATTATTTGGTAGATACTGCTGACAGATATGACTTTTGACAGTCAGAAATATTTATGCACAATTATGGGGGACACCCCAAAAGCGCTGGGGAGTGCCAAATATTAAGAAAAAATAATAAACCTCTATCCTCTTCTCTGCACTAGCGATTTTGGTTAGAGCAATTTCAAGAACAATATTGTATTCTCTGTCCCTGCTCTAATTAGCCTATGACTACACCCTGCTCTCTCCCTCTGTCAAATGGCGATGGATTGCTGTGGAGGCGTGTATTTATAAAGTTAAAGTATCGCGAGAGCCGAGCCCTGAGATCCGACGACGTCACGATGACGTTCGGCCTCGATTTGGATTCGGAACGGGCGGGAGAGTACCGAGCTGCTCAGCTCGGTACTCGGATACCCAAAGTTCGGGTGGGTTCGGTTCTCTGAGAACCGGACCCGCCCATCTCTAGTGTATATAGATGTGTATAATATATATATATATATATATATATAGTAATATAATATATATATATATATATATATATATATATATATATATATATATATATAAAATATATATATATTCTGAAAAAAAGGAAAGCAGAAGCGCCTATTTAAAGATTCTTTACATATGGTGTGGAGTACTGAACGGTATCCAGGCCTCATTTGTGAAGATCATAACTTCCACATATTTATCAGGAAAATATCTGGTACGCATATTTACTACTGTCGGTCACAGTTCCAGAAATACTACACCATAGGCGCTCCTGCTTTCCCTTTTTTTAAGATTATTTGTGCCGGACCTACTATCCGGATGATTGCAACACAGCTGCCTGCCTCTTGTACATTAGAAGTGTTTGGGTGCTACCCACAAACTATTTTAGGACTTTATTGGAATTTTGCACCACTTCTGTCTGTGTATATATATATATAAATATATATATATATATATATATATATATATATATATATGTGTCTAGCTATATATAGTTGTGTAGTGAGTCACATCTGGAGTATTTTCACAGCGCTGTTGTTTCTGGTGCTTTCTGTGGTATAGTTTATGGAGTAGTATGCAGGGCTTCTGTGAACAGCAGCATTGAAGGATTGCCATTTATTGATTTCATAATTGTATTTGCAGCATAGGATATAGCTATATCTCTTTGTCTTGTACATCTTTGCTCCTGATACACGTAAGTTTGGTAAATTTATGCCTCCCTTAATCCTTTTTAGGGATTTTTGTAACAACAAAATGACAGATAAAGATTCCCGTAAACCATTTAAAAAGCCAAGTGGCGCTGAGTTTAGAAAAAGAGCAAAGGAAGAGATGAACGAGAGGGTTCTTTTTTGAAAAAGATTCCCAAACTTGACTCTTTTTTCCGGTGCTCTGCAGGAAAGGTGGCTTAAGATTTAAGAATTGGTGACAAATGTGGTGGTGATGCTGTTGCACAGTCAGTACCTTCAACTAGTTCAGCTAGTTATTGTGGTACCAGCTCTAGTGCACCAATTGAGTCAATGACACCCATCCCAGGAACTAATATTAAACAAGCTATAAAGCTCTCTGATCCTTCTGATGACCCAGCATTTTGGGTGGTGAGTGATGAACCACAAGATTTTATTGCTCACAATGGAATAAAGTAGAATGATCAGGCAGACTTTTCCAAATCTGAAAGGCAATATTTAAATCAGAAACTATTTTTATCTAAGGCTGCTTTTTCTAAAAAAAACTTACTAACGGTGATACTGTTAAGCGAGCTTGGCTTGTGTATTCAATATCAACTGGTCATGTATTTTGTGCTCCTTGCAAACTTTATGAAGGCACAACTTTATTAGCTACCAGTGGATTTACTGACTGAAAAAACAGTAATGCTATATCTGACCATGACAATCTTTCTGAACACCGAGAATGTCTTGCAAAATATGTTAACAGAGGTAAATTTTCAGTAAGAGTGGACATCCAGATATTTAAACAATACAACGAAGAAGTAAGCTATTGGCGCATTGTACTTCTACGTGTTGTTGAAACAGTTAAATTCTTAGCCTCCAGAGGACTACCTTTTGGAGAGAATGAGATTATTGGTTCTTCAAAGAATGGAAATTTTCTTGGTTGTCTTGAATTGATAGCTAAATTTGACTCATTCATGGCTGATCACCTGGCTAGATTTGGGAATAAGGGAAGAGGTGTACCTTCTTACTTATCTTCCACAATTGTTAATAAGTTTATTGTGCAACTATCTGAGAAAGTTAAAACTAATATTGCAGAGATACAACAGGCCAAATATTATTCCATAATCGTTGATTCCACACCAGATGTATCGCACACTGACCAACTAACATTTGTTGTTCGATATGTTTTGCCAGATGGGCAATTGCCAGATTGTACCTAATTGTGGCCAAAAAGGTGAGGAAATGGAAAAAGCTGTTCTGTCTATAATAGAATCACTAAAGCCTAATTTTACTGATTGTCGGGGCCAAAGTAATGATAATGCCAAACACATGTTAGGACCATACAAGGGACTGCAATCTAGAATCAAACAGCTGAATCCTTTAGCAAATTATATTCCTTGTGCTGGAGATTCTTTACACCTTGTGGGATCCGCAGCTGCAGAAATCAGTAATGAGTCAGTTGCCTTCTTTGCATTACAACAACAGCTCTACAATTTCTTTTCATCCTCAACTCACAGATGGGAGATTTTGTTATCCAAATTTAAAGATGATTCTATTGTTTTGAAAACACTGTCCGAAACACGTTGGAGTTCCCATGCTGATGTAAGTAAAGCTCTGCATAAATCCTACAATAAAGTCGTTTCTGCATTAAAAAAGATAGGCAATGATGAAGGGCAAGTAAAGGATGTCAGAATTGAAGCTAACCTAATGGTGGAGAAAGTTAAAAGCCTGAAAATGACAATAATGAACTGTTTTTGGAACAGTGTCTTGGTGAAGTTTCAAGATGTAAGTGAAAAAATTCAAGGAAGAAGTGCAGATTTGTCAAGAGTTGTTGGGTTGTAAAATTCATTAGACACCTTTTTGATCATGCTTCGTGATGAAGAGGAGTTTAAGAAATTTGAATTAGAGGCAATACAAATGTGTGAGTCAAATGTGTAGAACAAAGATGTGAGAAGGAAAAAGAAGCTGAAAGTTCCATTTGACAAACCTATTGGTGGGAACACAGATTTTGATGGAAGGCAGTCGTTCATTGTAGAGAAATATTATGTTGCAATAATACACTTAAGGTTAATTTGGAGAAAAGAAGAGAAATTTATACAGAGATACTTAATCTTTTTGGATTTTTATGGCACTTAAGTGATATGCAAAATGACGAAATTCGAGAAAAAGCAAACTGTGACTGGATCACGTTTAAATAACTTATGGTATAAATTTATTTAAAGGAAAGAGCGCAGGGTGCTTATTTATATAATTGTCAATGCACTTACTTTTGATATTGTGTATATTTAGAGCTAGGAAATCGTTATTTGTGAGACCAGGGTGGAAATTTGTTTTTTCTGTTTTAAAAAATATGCCTTAATTGGGAACACTGCAGCTGGGTCTGGACAGCGCCATGTTTGAAATCATGTCTGCACATGTGCAGACTCATCATTTAAAGAGTTCCTTTGCTGCCTATTGGACACTGCCCTCTAATGGTCAGACTACTTAAAGCACCTGGTTCATTCATCCTGTACCAATTCTTTGAGTCTCTCTACTTGAAAGGTTGTGTCTTCTCCTGGCTTCATACCTTTGCTGCTGATCCAGCCATTCTGCTGCCCAGCTTCCATGGACCTATTGTGAATCCTTGCTGCAGAACTTTACACTTACCTGTTCCAGCTATTGTGCTTCCCAACATCACCTGGACCACCATGTAACTCTGCTGCTATCTCTCACATCACCATTGATCCAGCCACCCTGCTGCCCAGCTTACCTAAACCTCTGTGAATCCTTGTTACAGAAATCTACACCTACCAGTTCAAACTATCGTGCTTCCTAGCATTACCTGGACCAATGTGCATTGCTGTCTTGACTTTCACCTCTCCGTCCATCCTGGTACCCTGTTGTGTAATATACCTGAAATCCAGCGTTCCTGCCTTCCAATTATTACTACTGTAACAAAAGGAGGCATTTAGCTGACAATATGCAGAGAAAGCAGGGAAGTAGAGTAAAACATTGGCACAGTTATGTACCTAGGTGGAGATTAAACCAGGTAAAAACATATGTGTAGTAAAAGTTGGTTTACTTACAAGATTTAAAAAGCTGCTTCCTCTCAGCAAACAGACAGGGTGTATCTGAAAGTCTAAACAGAGCCAGAGATGGGTGTGTCCTTTTTAAAGAGAAGGTGGGTGTGTCACCTGTCCATCAAGCTAGGCCTGTGGGAGGAGTGTCAGGTATAAAACCCTGCTTGTTTTATTGTTCAGGGAGATCAACGCTGAGATAGCTTGCTGATCTGAACAGAGAGCTGGACTATGTATAGTAAGAGTTTAGGGTCTCCATAATTGCTGTGCAAGTATACAGTGTCAAACAATTATTACCATCCTGACAATAAAGAACCATAAAAAGGAAGAAGTTGTACGCGTGTGCTTCACCAGTAGCGGGCTCTTGCCACACTACCTATTTCATCTCCATTCAGTCAGCACACTTCACAAGGCCCCACTTGTTGCCTGCTGGAAGAACCACGACTTGTGGACAGAAGTCAATAAGCCCACACATCCTTGTGGGGGTCACTGGTGAACATGTCCTGTACTGTTAGACTCTGTACCTCCCTTTAGGTGGTGCTAAACCAAGCAGTCCATGAGGGTCCCACTTCACCATTGATCCGTGACAGAGATACAGTTTGTCCTGCTAATATGAGACTACTGTGAAAGGGCCTTTAGGTTCCCCAGCATTAATGATAATAATGATATGTGAAGGAGTTAAAAATGTTTGTATTGCCTTAAAAATACATTCAGCATAATCACCAGCTCCAGCCTTGAACTATCTCAAGGAACCCGGATGAAGGCCTAGGACAGGGGATAACAGATGATGACATCGGGAGTACTGGCGCCAGCGAAACTTGATAAGAAGAACCCATAAAAGTGACATGAAGAGAACTATCTATCTTTGTCAGAAGATTTATATTTACTCAGGAAATTATCAATCATGTGTTTCTATCCTATAACCAGATCAAACGCTATTTCATGTATAAATGTAACCCACTAATAAATGATCATAGCTCAGTATCCATCTTGACATTGGCATTTCTGTGTCTTGATTACTAATCTCCTCGTTAACCAGCATCTTATTTCACTGATATCTGAAGGGACTTGATAAAGAAGAGGTAAATTACCCTAACACTACTATATTAATTTCTCTATCTAATTTCCTGAAGGGTTAATAGTAACAGAAGGTTGAGCGATGGTATCCCAAAATTATTATTATAAAAGGGATACTGGATGTCTTGGCAGTATGATCTTATTCACTACAGATAATACATGTCCATTTACATATCCTGATTGCTACAATATCGCTAGGGCTGTAATTTCATTTATACTCTGACAACCTCTTTGAAAAACTAAGGGATGTCATTGCAACATGGCTTAACCTGCTTGGACTCTCCTGAGAATATGTGATTTCTGATAATGCCACCAGTATTGTTATAGCATTACAGCAGGGAGAATTCCATCACATTCCCTGTACGCTCAGACAATCAACTTGGTGGTACAGAACTTTTTCAAAAATTACAATGACATGCAGGAGATGCTGTCTGTGTCCTGAAATATTTAGGGTCATTTTCGGCATTCTGCAACAGCATGTAGGAGAATGCAGCAGCTGCAAGAAGAATAGAATTTAAGGAAAATGTACTTTAGTTCAGCGCAGTGGAGAATACTTTCCGTGTTGTGCAAGGTGCTTAAACCACTCGAAGTAGTCACCTGTGAAGAGAGTGCAGACACTGTTAGCTTGAGTCAAGTGATTCCTCTAATTAAACTTGTAGATTAAGTACTTTATTTGCTTCGCCAAGATCCAAGAGTTATCAACATCTTGAAATCGGATCATTACATTTTGGCAACTGTGTATGATCCTAGGTTTAAGAGCTATGTCTTCTCTTTCTTTCCAACTTACCCAGATCTCAAGAGATGCAGTGAGCTCCTGGTCAGCAAGCTGACAGCTCAAGTGGTACATGACACAATGACGTCTCCTCCTTCAGTTTCTCTGGATATTGCCGCTAGGCAAAAACTTAGTTTTCCCAAGACACCCATTGGTGATGCAGATGAGTCTGCACAACATTTTGACATTTGGTCTGGTGTAAAAGAATTGCCCAAAAATCGTGACAGCTCATCCGTAAAATGAACTACAAATTCCATGAGGAAGGCCATTACCGGCAATTACATCAAAGTACACAGACTTCTGTGATGGTGGATTCCAGCGGGGATGAATTAGTATTGTTTAAGGAAGTTGTACACACTGATGAGGGTGAATATGATAACAGTGTAGATTGCAGGTGCTGAGATCTAGCTGAGAGAAGGGAGCTAGCTGATGATGGTATGCTTGGTAATATTTTGGGTAGAATGGCATGTTGGCAATTTTATGTTTTTCTACAGTAAACTTTCACCTTTATTAGAGAGGTGTTTTTTATTTAAAAAGGTGCATGCTTTTTATACATTTTGGTTTCCCTGACTTAAAATCACTATGCACTTGAACATAGGCTTTAGCACATGAAGTAGAGGGATTAG